>NW_023480033.1:0-2257 GCF_013731165.1 Rhagoletis pomonella | reverse complement strand
AAACTTCTAGCCAAACAGAGTACAGTAGATTTGAATATTTTACTTCAAATACAAAACACTCAGCGTTTGGAATTTTGTAAGTTATGAATATACCTTTTGTTTAAAACTGTCTACCTTCAAATGGAAGAATGTGAATGAATGAATAGAAAACAGTCAAATCATTCAAACTCATTTCGGTAAAAGTTTTTTCTGCAAACAAGTTTTTCCGTATGTAATAGGAGCGCAGCAATACATACATACATACATACATCCCAGCAAACATTTGGAGTCATAAATGAGTCTTTAAGGAGTCCTATTTCGGAGCAATTACGCTCATAATGAGCTCATTTAAGAGTCCGATATGAGTGTGTTTCCCTTCCTACGAATGTCGACTTATATGAGCTTAAATTCATACATCAAATGAGCCTCAATATGAGTCATATTGGACTCTTATTGGCCTCATATACGGCTCATTTTGGACTCTTTTAAAACAAGTTTTGGCCTCATATATGACTCTTTTTGAGACCCTTATCGGCCTCATAAATTGCTACATTCGGACTCTTATTTTAGGTTGCTCTTTGAGTCTTATTTAACTCACTATATTTGCAAAGGCATTCCGCAAAAAGTCCTTGCAAATAACATACATACATACTTACATGCATATACACATTCCAACATGCATTCAATAGCAGCAGCTGAAGCTAAATTTTGTTCATTTTTTGTTTTCTAATTATTTTCAATTTCTGTATAAACAAGTTTAGATATAAATTTCAAATCTTTATTGTTTTTATATTGGCACAAGGTGCTGGCTCATAACTTGGCTCATATATGAATCCTAAAAGATTCACATAAGAGTAAAAAATTTTTTGTTTTTGAAACTCATATTTCTTACCTACCTAGGACATCTTTCGGACTCATATATTCTGAACGCTCAGAATATGTTTGCGGGGATATGTATGTTTGTACATATGTGCACAGAAAAAATATTTTTGGATATTCATACAAAAAATTGTCATTTATTTCAATACAATTTATTTTCACTTTGTTTGAATATTGTAATGTCGACACAAATATCAGAACAGCTATTCACTCAAATTCAAAAAAATTTGAAGCCAAAATCATTCATTCGTTTTGTATATGAATAATTCAAAAGCCGTTTTGAATGCATTCATGCAGCCCTCTAGTATGTATACAATTTACTTGTATATAGGTATATAATCATTCATATAGAACCTCAAATCAAGTACGAAAATTTCGATTGAAAATAGAAAAAGTGACCGTTTTTGAAATCGGCTCTTCCCCCGATTTTAAACTTCGCGTATCCTGTATTTTCTTACAATTTAATTAAACTTAGAAAATATATGTATATTAGGCGTATATTAGGCATTCCGGAAAAGATCTATATACAAAAACTGGTGCAGTGCAAAATAACGTTCAATTGCTCTGGTGTCAGATTTTAAAAATTGTAAATGGCGGTTCCACATATGATATACCATTTATCATTCAAAAGCTAAATTCTAACATACGTACGTGGCGTATACGCCATGTACGTACGTTCGATTTTAACTATTCTATTACAAATCGTCACTCCCAACGAAGAGTAGCACTTCTTAAATTACCGTGGAATACTGGCACGTTTCACTATTCGCCTCGAAGACTACCACATTTTATTATTCGCGTCGAAAAGTAGCACATTTCAGATTCTGTATAGAGCTTTTCGGTCTTTTATTATAAACAAAATAAGCGTTTATTTTCCTCCTACGCGTTTCGATGCATATTCGCGTCTTCCTTAAGGAATCTATTCATATAGTTATATGAAAAACATATATGTACATTAGGGTGACTATCGAAAATGTTTTTTTTTTTTCAAATGTCAAGACCCTACGCCCCTGATTTTATTCGTTTTTATGAGAAATATTATTGCCTGTGTTTATAGATTTTTTAAAGGTCATTTAGAGGTCGTGACCTGTCGATTTAGGTGAGAAAGTACGATTTTGTAGATTTATGAATTTTTGAATGACTATTTTTGATTCGATTTCAAAGATCGAATATAATGTGAGGATATATAGGCCTTGTCGGGATTTTTTAGCGGGTAAAAAACACCATATTTCCATTAATATTTTTTTATATTTTGACCATCGATAATATCCACAGTTTCAAAATGTGTAGCATTGTCTAAAATTAAATTTATTTTCAAACAAACTGATGGCTCATTTATTACAATCGCATAAAAATTTTCGAAGTTAGGCGACTTTTCTTAAATACGGCCTAGAATTTA
>NW_023480032.1:0-2257 GCF_013731165.1 Rhagoletis pomonella | reverse complement strand
GAAGATGAAGATGATGATAAAGATGAAAGTGAAAGTGAAGATGGAGACGACTCGCCGGCGAACTCGCCGTCAGATGAAAAGCACAATTCGGCGGCGGGCCGCAAAAACGACTCGCCGGCGGGTCGCAAAAATGACTCGCCAGCGGGTCGCAAAAACGACTTACCGGCGGGTCGCAGAAACGACTCCCCTGCAGCCCACAAGAACGATATACCAGCGAACTGCAAAAAGACGCTCAAAGTTGCTAGAAAATTAAAAACAATTTTTTTAGTTTAACATAGTTTTTTAATTTAATTCATTGAATTTTTCTCAAAGTTTTTTAAATATACATAAATGCGGTACTGCGCATTTTCATCCATATAAATTTTATGACAGAAAATGCATGCTTTGAGCCACTTCAACCTTACATTCTATTATACATACCAAACTTCAATGGACTTTAAAACTGCTTCATATGTGTTTCTTTAATGCAGAATAAAAATCTTAAAATTTTTATAAAAGCTTGTTAATTTTTTTTATATGTACATACATGCATATGGGTGTTTCCATGAAAATGTCAACCAGGACTGAAAAAATAAAAACAACTGAAAAGGGTTTTTAAGACGAATTAATAAGAGTAAAATACTCGAATTTTTATATTATAGAAGTATTTCAGCTTATTGCAATTTTAAAACTCAAAAATTGAAGAGTAAAACTGAGTGTCTCTTCGACTGAGTTTTCTTTAATGAAATGAACTATTTTCTCTTTCCTATTAACTAAATTAAGAGATTTGAAACATTACAATTACATCTTAAATTCAAATTTGCAATAACAACTAACTATAAAAATGAAAAAAAGGAGAAGTTAGAGCTCGGTTAACGGTAATTTTTTGATTTGCTTCTGATAGTAATGTAATGTCGCGTACGTTATGCATAAACATTGTTTGTCTATGTCATTTGTATATTGGCAGTCGCAGGTAATGCAGATTACAATTCTTAAGCGAGAATTCTTCCAGTTAAAGATATACAGTAAAATTTTCTTTCCAACCGAAGTAAAACAAATTTTATTACCCTTTAAAGTTTGTCGCATACGTTATTGTAAGTACGAAAATTTCAATCAAATACATCAAAACCAATGTTAATTGTAAATTTTCCATTTAAATTATTTAGAATAGTTGTAAAACAATGAAATGGTGGCGGGAAGAGTTCTTAATAAATACATTTTATTACTTACGAGAAAAATTGTCGCGTACGTTATGTCGCGTACGTTATTGTTTTTTTTTTAATATAAAACTAGCCAGAGATAATTTCTCTTAAAATATGAAAGGATTGTAAAGGTACATTATTTAGCTTAGTTTAGGTATAATTAAAGAAAAGAAAAACTCCCATGATTCGCAGACTTTCGCATATATGCGTGTTTCCATGAAAATGTAAACCGAAAATGCAAGCAAATGAATTCAAACGGCTTTATAACTTTAAATTTCGTATTCAGATGGCGGAAAAAGGTTTTGAAAACGCGAAACGGTGGAGAGAAGAACTGAAAAAATTTAATTTAGTATGTGTTACTAGTAAAAATATTGTATGGGGGAAAAATCTGTCGCGTACGTTATGTCGCGTACGTTATTATAATTTTTTTTAATAAAAACTAACCAGAGACAATTTCTATCAAAAAATGGAAGGATTGTAAAGGTACATTATTTAGCTAAGTTTAGGAATTTTTAAAGAAAAGAAAAACTCTCATGATTCACAGACTTTCGCATATATGTATATGTGCCTTAAAACCACTTATTTTTTTGTCGCGTACGTTATCACCTGGTTTTGAACGGATATTTTCCACACCAAAGTTTCGAGGCTGCTTATTTTTTCTCAAACATAGTTCCCTTTGGTTGCAACATAACTGTAATTTTTTTTTTTTCAGTAACTTCTATTTTTGATAAATTTACGTTACTCTATAAGCGTACGAATGTCGCGTACGGCTGTATGGAAACACCCATATGTATATTGCGCAATTTTTGAATTTTGAACTATATGGTCCTTGTTAAAAAATAAACCCAATTTTCATAAAGATAACTAAAATAAAGTAACAAAAAAATAAATTGTTAAAACTTATCAATATGACAGATAGTATATTTATGCAGACGACTGTGAAACATTTCTTTTATTCCGTTTTGAGATCCTGTCTCCAGCATAATGGAAAAATCTTTTGGTTATTCGCTCCATTATTTCCACAGATTCGTTGGATTTTTGCTGGAACGCTTCTGAAATAATATTAAAAGTATATA
>NW_023480031.1:0-2257 GCF_013731165.1 Rhagoletis pomonella | reverse complement strand
GCGTTGAGAAGCTGAGTTTCGTATCGAAGTATACACCCAAGTCCTTAACTTCAGCAACATATTTGAGGTAGACTCCAGAGATATGATAACACGTTGAGATAGGAGTTTGCTTTCTCGTAAAGGAAGAGTACGAACATTTATTAACATTCAAGTTAAGACGATAGCGAGCGCACCAAGACACAAGATTATCGAGTTCCGACTGAAGAACAAAGGCGTCTTGCAAGTTTTTTATTATTGAGTAAATCTTAAGGTCGTCTGCATATAGCAGAAATTTAGAAGCTGCGAAACAAGAGCCGATGTCGTTAATAAATAACGTAAATAACAAAGGTCCTAGGATGCTGCCCTGGGGCACACCTGAAGATGCAACAAAAGGTCGGGAGGAGACATTATCTAAGGTAACCACACAAAGTCTATTACTCAGATAGGACTTAATCCATTCAAGAAAAGTTGAATGGAAACCTAGAGCCGAAAGTTTGGAGGCTAACACTCTATGTGAAACTCTGTCGAAGGCTTTCGAAAAATCTATGTAAACACAATCTACTTGATTCCCTTCACGAAAGGCAGCGAAACAGTCTTCAGTAAAAACAGCAAAGTTTGTTACTGTTGATCTACCTTTGACAAATCCGTGTTGGTTACAGCAGATAAGACCACTAATTGCGAATGAGAGTTTGAGTTTAACAACAATCTCGAAAATTTTAGAGACCGTGGATAATTTCGAGACAGGTCGATAATTACTTACGTCATTCTTGCTACCGCTTTTATAAATTGGGGTTATAGATGCCCTTTTCCAGTCGTCTATAAAAACGCCGGATGTTAAGGACTTATTGAAAATAAGCGTTAGCGGATCAATCAGGGAGGAGCACTTTTTAAAAATAATCGCCGAAAGTCCATCCGCGTCCATTTGTTTGGAGGATTTTAGCGATTCGATGCCTCCACTAACGTCTTCTTTGGTTACAAAAAGCGAACCAAAAGACAGTGACGAGTCGGAAAGGAAACAATCATCGAAAGTAGATCAGCATCGGACACTAAATTGGCACAAAAAAACTCAGAAAAAAAGATTAGCAGCATCAACAAGAGTGGTCGCATGTTTATCGCTGTAGAAGACGGAGGAAGGTATGCCAAAACTTGTTTTTTTAGATTTTATATAACTCCAAAAAGCTTTTGGGTTATTTTTGATGTTGGATTCATAGTTTTTAATGTACCTATCATGTAGACGCTTATCGAGGGCGTTGAAACTCTTACGGTAACGCAGATAACGTTCAAGATACAAAGTGTGCCCGGATTTTTTGAACTTTTTGAAGAATTTACTCTTCAGATTTTTCAGACGTTTCAACTCTTTTGTGTGCCATTGTAATCTATAGGGTTTCCTAGTGAATGTGGGGATTAGATGCACGCAGAGATCAAAAACACGAGATTTAAATGTAGTGAAGGCGTTGGTGGTATCCATTTAAGTAAAGAGCGTGTTCCAATCTATTCTTAGCAATTGTGAATTAAGCTTATTAAAGTTGCATAGATTATAGTTAAAGATTGGTTGCAAAGTACTAGGCGACGGAGTAAAGAATTCGTAGAATTGGATTGTGATTTCTAAAGGAATATGGTGGGCATTCCGCGGAGAAATTGGTGAATCACATACCTCCAGCTGATGATTTAAGTTGTCACTTAAATAAATAAGGTCTAAAAGTCGATTAAAGTCGTTAAAATAATGATTAAATTGGGAAACGCCAATACTTAAGAGACTATCAGTAACATAAGTATCATTGACATTGCACACATTAACTGGCGTTAACACTGATGAACTACTTAAGTTACTCCAAGAAATATTATTAAGATTAAAATCGCCAAGGACACACATATGGTGATATTTAACTTCAGAGCTTAGATAAACTAAATTATTAATGTGACACTTATAAATCTCGTCATTACCCTGCAGTACGGGGGAATGACTACAGGACTGCTGAATCGGTAGCTACCTGATAAACACCGTCAATTACCGACCGACTACTTGCAGTGTATTTCATCGATTACTTTTACAAGGCAATGTCCTAGGCGGTAGTCACCATCGGCTCTCTCTGCACTACCGGGATTTACTAAAGTAGTCACTTGCGTGATTTATGGGCGCCCTCTGTCGTACTTTTTCGCTATTCTGCTTACGACTGTTTCGACTCTGCACTACCATGTGCACTACCACGGGTTAATAGTGTAGCTACTTACCTAGGAGTCGGTGCAGTAGCGGTTCAAAAGTAGCGATTGACTCCAG
>NW_023480030.1:0-2258 GCF_013731165.1 Rhagoletis pomonella | reverse complement strand
GCGTGAACTTTCTCATTACAAACACTTTCAATATCGCAATATATGTATGTATGTATACAATATTGTATGCTATATAATACGGTAGTAATTTTTTATTAAAGGTTTGTTGCTATAAGCAAGTAGCGCAGGCAAGTCGCACTGCGCTTGTGCAAGAAATAAAAATGCTCTAACTTAGGCCAACGGTACTCCGCATAATAAGTAAATAAATTCAAAGCTTGTATGAGATTTATTTTGGTATTTATGTACTCTTCTGTCAGGAAATAATGACTATTGTACATCCAGAACACAAATGCGATCATAAAGAAGAATATGCGCTTTGTGTGTAGGGCTGCCATACGTCCCGGTTTTCCCGGACATGTCCCGGTTTTAGACTATTTGTCCCGGTGTCCCGGTCCAACCTTAAAATGTCCCGGGTTTCATTTAAGTGTCCCGGTTTTCGATTTGATTGCACAAATTTTGCTTAAAAATGACTACGCTGAGAGAAAAAGGCGTTGTAATATTAAGAAAAATTTTATGAATTTACTGGGGGAAATAACGCATAGTAAACATGAATATGTTTTATTTGATTATCGTTTTGAAATGTTCGTACTTAAAAACAATACTTTCATACCACGCACACGTGGTGTTGAATCAAACTGAACATTTGAGTGCACATTTACATGTCTGGCTGTAGCTGAGTGCACGAAGATGCTTGCCACAATTTGCTAATTTCCAGAGCGTCAGGGTTCAAATCCCATTACAGACAGCATGGAATTTAAATAAATTTTTTTTAACTTAATTATGAAAAAGCATCCGTTAAGTGCAAAGCGCTTCATTATAATATTGGCGTATTTCAATTGAATATTTCTATACTAAATACTAAAATTTGTATACTTAAATTATTACGAGTTGGGTTGGTGCTCTTTCATATGCGATTTTTTTTTAAATGTAGCACGTTTTGCATAAGCAATAGTTGATGATTAATATAAGTATGTACCTAAATACGTTAAAATGACATGCACAGAGTTTTACAATTATAGCAAAAGCCAGAAGTTTTGAAACAAGCTCACAGCAACGAAACAAATGACTGATATTTTAATGTTACCTTGTATTTGTTTTTTTTTTCGTGAAACCTAGATTACTTATAAGTACCGTGCCGTACAAAATTATTGGCTCGGAGACACTTTCATCTGATCACAATTTCTAATCAGATCTTTTAGAAAAATGTTTAAAATGTAGCTTTTGAGCCAATTAGTAAAGTGCAAGTCTGAAGTTACCAGAAAATTTCGTTGATTTTTTGCAATTATTTATTTTTTGCTGACAGTGTCTTCCACATACAAAAAAATGTCGAACATAGTTTGTATGGAAGAAACTCTCAGTAAAAACAATACCAAATATATTGCCTCGTTCAAAGCCATGAGCAAAATCGTGAATACATGGTTTTCCGCAAAACAAGCGGATCTTAGTAATTTTGATAAAAATCTTAACGAACTCCGCACAGCTTTGAAAAGTACTGGAATTTCTCAAACTGTCAAAATCCATTTTATCCTTAAACATTTAAAGCAATCTATTTCATTCTTGAATAACGATGGTTTAGGATTATGGTCCGAGCAGGCCGGGAAGTCAGTTCATAGGGAATTCATTCATTCTGGGATAGATTCAAAATAAATATGATTGATAAACCAACTTTTGTGAGTCGCCTGAAGAAAACTGTAATGACATTTTCATTCCAGCATATATAAAAACTTAACTAAATAATAAAATATTTAAATACTAAAATGCGTGACTATATTATATGGTAAGCCAACAAAAAAAATAAAAGGAAACAAAAAACAAATATAAAAAAATAAAGCAAGAAAAAACTATAAAAAAATAAAACCAAAAAAACCAAAAAAAGAACAAAGAGGTGCAAAGTAAGTTGCCTCTACGTGGTGCGCCTTGGAAACGATTGAAACCGGATAAAAACTTACATAAACTTATATTTTCACATAATATATATACACACATTTACTCACACATACATTGTTGAATATTTAATTCACAAGGATGTTTTTCTCTTTCGCAAAAGTCGGTCCTATCATAACTATGTAAAATGTGGATATCTTTAAAACAGGAGCAGCTAGGATTTCAATTCAAAGGGATTCTTAACCTAAAAATATCAACAAATACAACCCTGCTTTCAGTTTTTGTCGACATTTTTATGCAACCTATCTTTGCTTCCTGCCCACCGTGAGTGTTATCATAAAAATTTAGTCATAGCAATGAAATTTGTTTATAAA
>NW_023480029.1:0-2258 GCF_013731165.1 Rhagoletis pomonella | reverse complement strand
ATATTTTTGCTAGACAGCTGCACGCATGTTCTTTAAATCCATATCCTGGTCTTATAGATCTTCGCATTTTTAACGAAGATATGATTGAGTTAACTTTTTGAAGCACAGATGCACCGGTCGTACGACTTTTTTCCTTCATAGTCTTCTTGAAAATCCATAAATTTCGTATTTTTTATACATATCGTCTTGTTGGCCCTTTGTCTTTAGTAGTTTTGTATTTGGCCGAAGGTTATGTTTGAACAGTGTGCATGTGTACATACATACAATATACAAGTATAAGGTTTATTGATGCCTTAATCAGTCGTTGGTTGCTCTGCTGAAGCGCATGTTAGCACCACTCCTTACAACCGAACTAAAATTCGATGAATCGGAATTGATTTGCATTGCAGGACCTGCCTGATTGACTTTCTGGTGTTTTTGTACAATTATATACAAATTAGCATACATATTTACCTATATAAAGTCCAAAGTCAACTGTTTAATATTATATACATATACGATGTATAAATATATGTAGTATAAGCACTTACCTAATTTATATAAGCAGTCAATAGAGAGTGAAGAAAACCTTTCGTAAATTTTAGTAATTTTTTATTCGTCTGATTTTCGAATGATTGAATACAAATTTTCGTATATAACTTTACGTTTTGCAGATCGTTTCTTCGTAATATAAATTAACTTATTAAATTATAAATTAAAAATAGTTTTGCTGGCGATAAGGGTAATATAATAAACGTTTTAATTTTAATATAAATATAGCATAACACTTTCGTTTTCGTTAAATTTTTTCTCCTACATAATTGACCAATGCTTTTTTGAAACTGAAAATCATCGCAGTTATGGCTGAGTTAAATACATACATATATTATTTAGGCTTGCTTATAAATCACTTAAATATTATCACTAAATTAATATTTAGTTTAGTGCAATTATTTATCAATAAATTCTTAGTAATTTTTTCTAGTAAATTTATTTTTTTGTTTTTGTTTAAATATCAATTATTAGCGAGTAGTAATTTTTATTTATTTATTTTTATTTACAAAATTTTTAAATCGGTTTTCAAGTCGGTATAATTGAAGAACGATGTAGTTGCTTCGTAAGAAGAAAAATTTACAATAGCGTATGTATTTATTTTTATAAAACTGTAAATTTAAAATGAGTGTTTCATACATATATCATGCTATTTTAATAAAGGTTTTCCTACATTTTATATTTTATGGGTATTTTCATTAATTTAATGAATCTTAAAAGAAAGTTTTAAAAATTTTAAGAATTTTTGTTAGAACTTTAGTTTTCATTAAGGATGTTAACTAAAGAGATATTTTAAAATAATGAATTAATTGTTAAAATAACCTGTAATAATTTTATACCTACATATATACACTCCCACGCACTTGAATAGGAAAACAATTTTGAAAATTTCGTTTATTTGGTGTTTGTTAGAGAAAGATCTGTAATTTAATTAAAAAATAGTGGAATTTAAATACATAAAAGAAAAATAGCACAGAAAAAAAAATTAAAAAAGTATCTTCGATATTCAAGTGCACGGAAGTGTACATATGTATACTCATTATCAACGCTAGTTCTAATTCTACATACATATGAATGTATGTAAATAAATATATGCGTACATATGTACATGTAACACCAGCATTCATGTAGTAGTCACTAGTTAGACTTGACTATAAGCAGAATTCTAACTGCGTTTTGCATGCCCTTGAAAACGATTTGAAATCATATTTATGAAAAGAATTGCCAAAAAGTTTTATGATTATGAAAGTAGTATGAAATAAATTGACTAAAATCGTTAGACAATATTTTTATTTTTTTTTTTAATTTGGCAAACTTTTTTTACAACAAAAGGTTTTTAAACTCAAACAAACCGCTAGTGGTAATCGTATTGAATATAAAGTAATTTTTGTGGAGGACTACTCTTTTTTTTAATTATAGCTTCATAAAATTTTGCTAGAAAGGCAAAATATTAGTCAAATATGTATATTTATGTATATATATATCCTTTCTTTGCTTGACATTTGTAGTCCCCAATTAGTATTAAAATTAAAAATTTTCAAAAGTACCTTTTTTGCTACAAAATCGAATATCTCAAGAACGGGAGCAGCTTTCGAAATAAATTTAACAGTATTGTTAAGCTTTTGAGGCGGCGAATTTATGAAAGAAAGGATCCTTTGGAGAAAAATGGAGAAAAAAATAGTACATTGACCTTTAAAAATAGGGAGTTTTAAATTGTTTTTCCTTTT
>NW_023480028.1:0-2258 GCF_013731165.1 Rhagoletis pomonella | reverse complement strand
AAAAATGTACGCTATCAAGGAAAAGAGGTTGGTAAAGGTATTTTTAAAAATGTTAAGTTAAAATATATTTATGTTGCTTATTATAGCATAAAAACGTTATCACGGTGGCACAGAGAAGAAACATAACTTTTCCTTGAGATGTGAGAATAACAAGCACAACAAATTTCTAATAATCTGAGATTTACCTGTGTAAACGGGGTGATTAAAAAACGTGCTTTGATTGAGATAATATTGATATGTGAACATAGTTTTTATGCAAAAATGGAGTTGCATTTAGGTGACGAATTTTGTATGGATAAATGTACATTTAGAGTAGCATTTAGAGCTAAATGCGCTAAATGTGCTTTTACAAGTAAGCAAAAACAGCCCCCATTACGCTCTGGCATTTTGACGCTTTTCAGATTTTTGTCCAAAAAGATAATACCATGTTCTGACCGACATCGAAAAAATGTTTTCGTTGGTAAAACTGGTTTTCGACCTAAAACTTGTATTTTCGTCCATGTAAAATCTGTCAAACGAAAACTAGTTTTCGCTGAAAACCACTTGAAAACTCACGTTCCACTCATTCCAATCGGTGTCTGCATTACTTTTTCGATTATTTATCGAAGTGGAAGTCATATTTTATCATCTTTAATACGTAATTTTGGATTTACTGTTAATTGGCTGGCCAAAATAAAGTAAGCATTGAAGTAAAAGGTTGTTAATGAAAATAAATTGAAGGAAAAGTATTTTGGTTTGGTTTTTGTGTAGCAAAACTGTTAACAAAGGATGTAAGAAATGTCAACGAAAACACCAACAATCGGTGTGAACAGCCTGCAGCCCACAATCTCAAAACTCGTTTTCAAGGTGTTTTCGTTGTCGGTCAGAACATGGTACAAGGTCACGGTGCAGCGAACAAAGGTGGCGCCGTCAGTGGTACTGCTACTTTGGTTTTGCCGATTTTGACAGTTGTGGTAACTTGTAAATAAACCTTTGTCTACAAATCAGCGAAAGAGAAATTAGAATTATAAGTGAAAAATCAGTTTAAATTGTGTTAATTTCCAATTTGTGATTTTTGTGATTTTTGAGTTAAAGACTGCGTAAAAACTAATACAATGAAGTGCTGTGTGTCAAATTGCGACAGCCGCCAAGATGCAAGAAGCGTAGGTGCAAGTGTAGCGCTGGGACGAATCGCTGCATTTTGTGTACATAGGGCACGGCAATGCCGTTCCCGAAATGTTTCTCTATTATTATATTCACAGCATTTCCTCACAATGATTTTGTTTCTGCTCCACGCAGCCTCCATTAGCAAGTTAACTAATCAATCCCGCAGAGATGGTGCTGCAGTTTTCTGCAGCAGCCTTAATTGCAAAGCAATGGAGTGCACTAAAATGTTCACTGTTCTCTAATAGATTAGGTGAAAAAAGCAATATTTTCGCATTTAGCAAAATTAAAATACGTTTTTCGCTGTAAAGTGAACTGCTTTGGCAGTTTCAACTCGTTTTTCTTTTCGCTCTATTCTTTGTTTACTTGTGGTACACAAGTGTCAACGCCCAGGACAGCGCAATCTTGTATTCTATCATTCTTGGTACAAGGTATGAATCTAATGTAATACTAGGTTCACATATAAGTAGATTATCCTCATTTTCGAGCTTAACACCCTAATGCAGCGTTTTTGCTGCATTTAAAATGCAACATTTAGCACTTTCGAACATATGTTTTCGAAGAGCGTTCATGCTATAGCATTCAGCAAATGTACATTTACACGAGATCGAAATCGTATGCTTTTGACAAACAGCCGTGTTCCAGTCTCTTATTTAGATGCGTATATATTACGATCAATTCTCACGCAGAAGATAATGTGCAAAAAGCCTACTGAAAAGGAAAAAATAAATTTTAAACCAAAAATTCAATACAAAAACTTGAATTGTTTTAACCATTTGTCGGTGCTGTCAATTAAAATTTCCTCACTTAATTAGGAAACAAAGCAAACAGAGTTGATCACAAATTGACCCAGATTTCGATCAGCATCACATCGATGTTGAATTTGCTTAACTTTTCTTTATCCAAATAATGTAAAATAACTAATTAAATCTCGATCGGCGATCACTGAAACGCAGCTAGCCACTGTATACTCGAAAAAGCAATGTTGCCACTTTTTCTCATTAAACCATGTTCGAATTGTAGAAATTTTGGAAGATCACAGGGTTGTTTTTTTGCATTTAGATTCATATACTAGGTTCACATATAAGTAGATTATCCTAATTTTCGAGCTTAAC
>NW_023480027.1:0-2258 GCF_013731165.1 Rhagoletis pomonella | reverse complement strand
TTTCATCGGCTCATTAATTAGCCACATCAACACCTGCTACCCTTGTGATGCCGTAAAAAAGGAGTGAAAAATGTGGATATCAAATAAGTATACCGCCGCTTTAGTCCTTAGGTTAACAGGCACATTTACCTCTTCCTCATTTCTTTGAATTTGTAAACGTTTTTTTTTTTTTGTAAAAAGGTGCTTGGCATTAATATTCATGAGCGAATACTTTTTTCATTGCATTGAAGACTTACGTTTTCGGGCAATAAATCATGATGCGTTGTTTGGAATTTTTGAAAAATTGTTTGAATATATTTAGGGACTATATATGTATGTATATACGTCTCAATCTGGATACCATTAACGAAACCAGGATTGGAAAGGTGAAATTTCAAATATATTTGCGTGCAAAAATCCTCCACCGAATAGTTCACTGTTTCAGGATTGGGACGCTGCAATGTTCGAAAAGAAAAGCGCTCGCGACCTGGTAAGAGCATTGAAAAGAGGGAAAGCTCTGAGCCACCTATGAAATAATTAAAAACTCGAAGTCTTCGGCATTCTTCAACTCGCTCATGGATCTGTACGCTGGAAAACTGGCTACTTGTAAGGGGAAAGCTCATGGAAGTGGTGCTTGAGACCGACAGCGGCAAAATAGCCTTTGACTAACCGGGCTGGCTGGAGAGACCAAAGGTTACTGGCCGTGACAACATAAAGTCTTGGGTCAGCCAGTGAGCATCATGCTTAAGCCTTTTTACGCGCGCGATTACCAGCTTATATGTACGTAATTTTCCCAGCTGCTTAGCTTGAGATTATACCGCGCTCAAGGCTATCAGTTATTTGAGTGCAGACTCCACCACCGGTATCGGTATTGGCTGGTATCTAAGCCCAGCTTTCAAATTACTAAAAATATATGTAAAGTTTTGAAAACATTGAAGAATTTATGCATAATTTTAAAATCTCAAGAAATTTATGTCCAGATTTCAAATGACCAAAATTTATATCCGATTTTTTTATACCGGTAATTGTAAGCAGGTTTCAAATGATCAAAAGAAAATTATGTCCGATATATGCGTAAAATTATGTCCAAGTTTCAAATAGCCCAAATAATTACGTACAGTTTTTCAATGGCCTAAAATTTATTTTCAACTTTGAAATGACTAAGAACTTTTGTCCAGTTTTTAATACGCCCAAAATTTATGTCCGGTGTTTAAATGACATAAAAATTATGTCCAGGATTAATATAACTTATGTCCAATTTTCATTGACCAAAACTGTATGTCAAATTTATATCCAGAAAAAATATGTCCAGTTTTCAAATAACTAAAATACTATGTCCAGTTTTTAAATAACAAAAATTATGCCCAGTTCATTCAGTGACCAAGAATTATGTCCACCTTTTCAAGGACTAGAAGCTTATGTTTAGTTTTCAAATTGACAAAAATATACGTCCACTATTTCAATGACTGAAAATTTTACCACAGTTCTTAATATACTAAAAATTTTTTTTCAGCTTTCAAATGACTTAATTATGATGTCCAAGTTTTCAATGACCAAAAATTATGTCCAGTTTTACAATGGCCAAAATGTGAAATGACCAAAAAATGTATGTCCAGTTTTCAAATAAATAAATTTTTGTGTTACTTTTCAGCTGAAAGTCCAACGTAAACTCTTTAAAAATGCAATAACAGCGCAATGCAAAAATACAAAATCTTACTTGGTATGTATGTCGTCGAGCCTATGCCAATAGAGAAAAACATCATAAACTGCTTGGCCAGTGTATAACTGACATATTTTTATTGCTTAAAAATTTCCGCAATCTACATTACCGGCAAAGGCTATGCCTCTCAATGGCCATTGTGCGGAGGAATGTATAGCTAAAGCAAAGTGTTCAGCGACCAAGATGTGTGTCAGCAAGTCAAGGTCCATCTTAAGCGTATTGAAGAAAAAACTATGACTGGTCAATGGAAATATCGATACCAAATAGAGGGAGTCGAAGAGCAGCGTGCAAAGTAAATAAACTCAACGATAAATAAACAAAAGCAGCTCAACTGATGGACTTAATGCTGACATGGTTGATATACATAAAATATGCAGGCAACAAAACGCCGAGCAAAAAAAATGCCCAGAAGGGAATGAAAAATGTATAAAATATAAAAAGCTAAGCAATAAAAAAAGAGAAAAAATCTTAGAGAGGAATAGATGCACGAAAAAACAACGCTTGAATTGAGTCAAGATGGCACTGAGCTGCGATGCCGAGATGGATACGTACATATATA
>NW_023480026.1:0-2258 GCF_013731165.1 Rhagoletis pomonella | reverse complement strand
CTGGTGTTCTATATAATAAAATAAACAGAAAGTAAGTAAAATAGTATAAATAAAATAATTTCCTTTCGCATTTTCTTACCTTACAATGAGATCATAGATTTCCTTCTTATCGAATACTTTACAATAGGCATGCAGGACATTTAGACAAGCGTAACGCATACCCGTCCATGGTATAGACTCTGACGCTAATGCCTCCCACAAGGGACAGTTAGCGTGCCGATCCAAGTCAAGCATTTTCACCATTGTTTGAAGATTTTATTATTTTTGTCTTTATTAATTTTTGTATTATTGTTTGATTCAATAATTGTTGATAGATTTGTGTTGAAAACATATGTACGTACATAATTTTTAACACTTATGCATGTATGTTTTTACATATGCTATCGAACTGTCACCGCGCAAATGTCAGCGGCATTTTCGAAAACAGCAAATTCAATAAATGTCTTTCAGTTCAATTCGATTGTGTTTTCGTAATAAATTTTTGCAAATTTTTCTGCTTTTCTCGATTCTTGCTGCACTCCTTTTTGCTGAAATGGGCACATTAACATCGACATAAATTATATTGTGTAAACAAAATTTTAAAACCATTATCATTTCGACAGTTTTAGGGTAAAAATAATTTATGCGATGTGGCAAGCGTTCGTGTTGTGTTGCACGTTCCGGTGTGGTGGTGGTGGTGTGTTATTGCATGCAGAAGAGAGCACATGTTTATGTTTTTTCAATTTCAATTCATTTTCTGACATTTTAATCATCGCCATCATTTTGACCTTACATACATATGTATGTGGGATGACCAAATCATTGAATATTTAATTACAAAATTGGTTACTGGAGGATTCACATACTCGTACATATGTACATATGTGTGTATGTAGTTAGGTAGGTAACATTTAAATTTTGTAGTTTTGTTCTAATGTACATAAATAGATAGTACATATGTGGTCAACTGATTTTTGGCAACCAAATTGTTTATTTTTGCTTGCCAAAACACGTTTGCGCTCGTATGTGGGGCTATGTGTAAAATTAAAATTACTTGAATGATTTCTCCAATGAGGCTGTTTACTATTTGTTACGAAGTTATTTTCGCAACACAAATCACAAATCAGATCAAAACAGTAGTCATGCAAAGAATTCCAATTTAATCACAAAAATCGCGTACAAACATTGTTTTGCAGATAAAAAAAAAGGCATTCAACGTATTCCTGTATCGATTGAAGAAAAATGGCATCGGATTTTTGATCTGTAAATACCTTAGCTCTCGGTAATGGAAAATCTGTAAATGCTTCTTTCGTGTACAAATGAACATTTCTGAATAAGTTCAGGGCTAATTCAGAAACATTTCCGGTTAGTTTAGGACCTTTTCAGGACCATATTTCACGACTATTTCAGGATCATTTTAATGTAGCTCTTTCGAAGCAAATTTAAGACTGTTTCAGGAACATTTCGGGATTAGTCTGGGTTATTTTGCGACTAGAAAAGGCCCATTTTAGGGCCGTGAAAGTAACCGCGCAAATATATGAAATAATTAAATTGTTAAGCAATAGATTAGTGTCGAGTGTATTGATGTGCTCAATCGACACTTTTAAGAACTGATCGATTCCGATCTATTCAATACTTTCTACTGTTTAGATTTATAATAAGAGCGTACAACATTCTAAATGCCCTATTAGTGGTGCCATACCATAGGCATCACCATAACCATTGGAATTATCTGTTCTGATCAAACGTACAGGCAGCTCTGTAAACGATAACACAAGGCAACACTGATTTTGGTACAGTAAATGTTAAAGCTGTTTTTGATGAACTGTTTTGTGCTGATTACGAATCCGTAAGTATTAAGTTTCCATCAGCACCAGATTTTGAGAAAAACGGGGTCGAAGTGTAAAAAGAAGCTGTGGTTGCAATATTTGAGAAGGTCTAGAAAAGAAAAATAAGTTGATAGAACATTTGATTTAAGCTTAGATGAAAGCTAGAAGTCCCGACTAATAATAATAATAATACTAGTGTACCCACGTGGCGTCAAAACGCCAACATTTGATTAAATTTTTTAAACAGGTGAAACCCTATTCAAAAACCTCTAAAAATATTCCTAATGATTAATCTAAACCATTTCTCAGCGATGAGAGGTCTCGCATGGTGTCGGTTTTCGTTTCATCAAATTTCAAATCTCCCTGTAACTTCGAAATAACGGTGCAGATGTGATGACCTTCAAAAAAAAAATAGATGGCAACTCTAATTAAAAATATTATCAGCCTATA
>NW_023480025.1:0-2258 GCF_013731165.1 Rhagoletis pomonella | reverse complement strand
CCGTTATATGGGAGGTAGGCGTGGTTATTGTCCGATTTCGCCCATTTTCAATACCGTCCGTCCTATGCCCAAAACCACGTACCAAGTTTCGTTAAGATATCTAAATTTTTCTCGAGTTATCGTGTGCACAGACGGACGGACGGACGGACGGACGGACAGACAGTCACCGCTTAATCGATTTCTCTTTTCATTCCGATCATTTATGTATACATTTGTCTATATCTATCTCGATTCGTTTTGCCTGTTACAAACAACCGTTATGTGAACAAAGTTATAATACCCTTATGCACAAGTGCGCTCGGGTATAAAAATGGCGTGTCTTCCATTTCCGCTGTAGCGTATGTAAATAGTGCATATATTTAGGCGCAATATTTAACTTGTTCTGGCGCGGTGACATCTAATTTTTCGACAGTCTTCAAATTGCATGTCTTTGATATGCTCAGGGTTGCCGTTTTGGGATTTTCCTACCAAAACTGGTAGACTATTTTCTCGTTGATAGGCTGGTAGGACGCTTAAAATTCTGGTAGGTTTCTTTCTCATAAAACATAAATCATCTTTGGTTTGTTGTAGTGTGTCCTTTGTCAGCACTGTGAGTAGGCTTGTCAAATTGGGACAATATCAGTTTTACATTCAATCTGTATCTTGGATGTCTCCAACTGTTTGCCAAATACCTTAAAAAACTCGTTGCTTACTGGCATAGGCAGAATTTCACTAATTACCTTCGGCGATTCTCTAAACTCCGTATACGCTACAAAAAGTTGTATCCGCTGGGTATCTAAAGGGATATCAAGTGATTGAATTGATGGACGTAAAGGCAGATTTATAAATCAAATATTTTTCTTTGAAATGCAGTGGCGAATCGATAATTCAACAATGACAAGGTTATTAAAATATTTTAAATGGCATACTACACAGCAAATATAAGTGTTTACAGAATATGTAACGTTTTATCATACACGAAAAAAACAACTTATTGCTAGTCATACATATTTCCAGTATATCGGAGGATCGCACAGCTTTTATCCGCAACAGGAACAAATTAATGGCAAACCCGCAGCGCGCAGATTTTTTCCCCAGCCCGGCGGCTCCTAAAACCGGACCTTGTTACCTTACTTATTTATGTACATATATATATATATAAATCATAATAAATAAGTATGAGCAAACGAGTGATGTGTAAAAATTCTACGTCGGAATTTTATTTTCTGCTACGCTTTTTCACGTCCGAAGGCTTTGTTAAAACTATAAAATATGCGAATTTTTTGCCATTCTTCGGTTTATCGCAATGTATTCGAAATTTTGAGAGCGTAGAAGTCCAACGGACCTAAGATTCGGGTTCAACGGGTCGAATTACATGTCGATACCTGGATCTGGTTAAAAGCAGAATTAATAACTTCAAAGAAATAAGAAATATGGTAGATAATAATGGATGCTTACCGAAATTTTTGCCAGCACGCTCCCCTATATTAAACCCTATAGAGAAGGCATTTTCGAAGGTAAAATTCCATGCCTTGAAGAAAGTATCTCACTAATTATATACAGTCATGTCTCTATATAGCGAATGCCCGCTATAGTGAACACCTCGATATAGTGAACACGGAAATATTTACACAGAGTACTCTAGATAGGGAACAATCGAAAGCCTCTAAATAGTGAACAAAATTTTAAAAGCAACAGCAAGCATAAATTGACAAAAAAAAATACCAAATTTAAACGGAAATGAAAGCGGTTATTCCCTTATGTTTATTACTAGAAAAGCTGCTACTATTTGATGCTAACGTTAATTTGGTGCTTGTCGAGTTCCAACCGCTTGTGGGTGAATGTGCGCGGTTTTATGTGTTTTTTTATTTTTTGTGTGCTAATAAATTTAGCATTTAAATAATTTTTAAGTGTTATCATGTCTGCGAGGAAATTCCTTTCGTTTAAGCAAAAATCTGAAATTGTTGAAAAATCGGTAGTTTGACACCTCCAGCCTTAAGTGCATCTTGGTGGTCACTGCAGTAAACTCCTTCCCCTCCATCTATGTTCCACCACGTAGTCCATGGCTTTCAGTATTGCACTTATCTCAGCCTGTAGGACCGAAGCATATTCCCCTACAGAAAAGTGAAGCTTATCTCCATTAACCTCGTAAAAGACCCCAGATCATGACCCAGAGTCAGTTTTTGAGCCATCAGTGAAGATTCGACAATGTTCAAGTCCGGTCTCAGCGATGGAAACAAACCAGAATTTAGTCTCAGGGAACGCAACATTATAGAATC
>NW_023480024.1:0-2259 GCF_013731165.1 Rhagoletis pomonella | reverse complement strand
GGTGAGTTTCTATTTCTTGGTAATTCGGTTTGTGAAAAGGTAAACAATTGATTGAAATTTATTAATTTCGTGTATTTACAATGAATTAATGCAAATTTCTTTCTTTTCAGACCATAAATTCACAGCTGAAGAGCTAATTAAATTTGTGCCTAGTGATGATGAAGTAACGCAGCGGCGCCTGTAGAAAGTACGGAGCAAATGAGTCGTGAAAATAGAAAGCAATTGAACGAAAAAGATAAGACCAATGACGACGATTCAGAGGATGAATTCGTCGCTGGGCTGGAAAAGAAGAGCATAACGTAAGTTAAAAGTTCCCTTTAAAAGAACCTATTTATTTTTAATGAATGCTTGCAGCATTGATGACATATTGGCAGATTTCGGTTCTGATTTGCCAAAAGATATGGATGCGGATAATCGCGAGCCTAAAACGAGCGCCTAAACGCGGCATGGAAGTTGACCATAGTGATGGTATGTCTACCGTGATTATATTAAGGAGTCATAAAAGTGATTTACTCTTATTATCGCAGTCTTTAATACAGAAACAAAAGAGGAGGAACTTCCAGCTACAAGCCGCAAACGTAAAGCTACCGATGCGATTAGTATGCGTTCGGGTAATACTTCAGCTTCAAAATATGTAGCCGGTTCCAAAGGTATTCATCGGCCCTTAGGCGCCTCCGGTAGTGACGCAATATAAATAAAATCCGGCTACTCTGCGAAGTCGGCCAAATCTGGCAAATCTACAGCGGCTTCAGCATACGCCGGCAGCGAGTATACAACTAAGAAACCTAAAGGCGATATGAAGAAGAAGGGCAAGCTCGATCCCTTCGCGTACATACCACTAAGTCGAAATACGCTAAACAAAAGGTAAGTTATTCGATGGTAATTATACTAAACGTTACTTATTTAGCAAAAATATAAAAATTTTTGACAGAAAACGAGCAAAACATGCAGACGCATTTAAGAATATCGTAAATGGAGCACGGAAAGGTGCGCTGATAGGCGTTAAACAAAGAGTCGCTAAGCCTAACAAACAATAAGCTAATAAAACTAATGCAACAACCTCAAACTATGTATGTATGTGTACATAAAAGATCCCAACAAGCAAAATAAGCTTAAAGAAAGTTTTTTTTAAGTTTTCAATTATAAACATTAAGCTTACAAAACGTTGATTTTTTGTTTATAAAACGCTTGAAAGTAAGCGTAAAATAATCGAAAAGAAGCATTGGTTATAAGCGTAGAAATATAAACTTGTAATAAATGTTCAAAAGAAAGCTTTTTATAAGCGTAAAAGTGTAAACTTATAATAAAGGTTCAAAAAAAGTTGTTTATAAGCGTATGAATATAAACTTACTAAAAATTTTCAAAAGAAAGCATTTTATAAACATTTTTATAACCCTTTATTTAAAGATATTTCATTAAAAACTAATACATAGATTGCTTAACAACTAGAAACTAAAAGAAATGCGAATTTTCGGCGGACTCATCTACAGTCGCGAAAATATAAATAGGGAATAGACATTTTTGTATACAAATTCACGATAACACACACAAATTAAGCATAAAAAGTTAATTATTACATCTTGTTGCGTGCTTTCAATTACATGCGGTTATTGGCAAATTGGAAAAACGATATCGATGCAGCTATATATTCTCATTGATGAACTTTTCTGAAAAAAAATTTAATACATTTTTAATTGAATGTTAAACTAAGAAAGGATAAGGAGAACTCATCATTTGAAGACTCGAATGCTCGACCGATTAGCGCATCGGGTCCTGGATTGGATTTTTGTTACCGCATTGGTTTTATTTAATTTTTTCTTTTAATAATATATTTTAAAAAACGTAAACACGTCACTTAGGATTGAAAAAATGTTATATTTACCACTTCATGTCGTTGGCATTTGCATTTCATTTATAAGTTTAAGTTATTTATAAATATTCGCTCTCAAAACTTATTAAAGGTTTATTTGAAAAAACTTTTAATAAGCTTAATATTAAAAATGCTTATTTAACGCTTATTATAGCAAACTTACTTTAATTTATTTTTAAAAACATTTACTGGAATGCTTGTTGGGATTATATATGAAGTAAGCTATAGTTACGACTGAGAGTTATAAATCAAAATATTGCATAAAATAAAGCTAAAAATCACTATTTAAACAATTTAAACTTTAAAAGCAGGTAAATATGTTCTTCCATCTACGCTAAATGTTTTTATTTTTTAGTTAGCTCATATAATTTATGTAAGTTAAAAATACT
>NW_023480023.1:0-2259 GCF_013731165.1 Rhagoletis pomonella | reverse complement strand
CCTTTGCCTGACCTAGTCCGTCAGTCGTCAGTCAGTCACCCTAGTCAATCAGTCATTTCGTCTTTGTACACCCACTTCCCCTCTACGTCGCACGATGGCAACACCCACACCAACCTGAAAAACTTTAGAAATCCATGAAAAATAATAATACTCTACTCAACGGAATTTCATTATTATATGGATACATTTATTATAACAAGCAACAAAAAAAAAACAATCCTACTACATAATATATTTCTTATACTAATTGTCTTCTACCAACAAACGATTTCCAATCTTTATTATTATTATTATTTTTAACTAATTATCCTATGTGCTTTAAGTCTAATAGCTACTGCTTTACAACTGCCTTATTTGCGAACCTCTATTCTTCTTTTGTATTCTATTGTATACTATTGTTCCGCCCTTTTTACTTCTATTATTCTTGCCGTTTCTTCTTTTTTTCAAGCTTTCCTATATTTTTTAGTATCTAAATGTGCATTTACATATATGTTTAGCAAATGTATTTTTGTATATACATTCACCGTCTTACATATGTAATATATGTGCACATACGCACAAACGCACGTTCCAAAAGAATACTCTTTTTTTTTTGTCAACGGCCCTTCCTAATGTCGATATATATGTACATGTATGTTTATGGGAATAATAGCAAAATAGTGATTTCTCACTTACCAGTGTGTGTATGTATGTATATATGTCCAACGATGCTAGCGCCAGCATGCAGACCACCTGGAAAGTGTGAGGAGAAAAAACAAATATACATGTGTACATGCACTGTAAAGGAGAGCAAAACAAAGAAACAGGCGGTGTAGTGGGCCACTTTGGTGGGTACCTGTGCGTACTTACCCTGCAGGGAAAGCTACTAGTTGTGAACTAGAATTCTACCGGTTTGCGTTTCAGCCGAACTAGTTCACGTTCTATCCTTTTTCAATGTTAGCCACTGGTATTTTTAACAATGCGATGTCCTACGAGATGTCAATTGGCAGGCTATGCATCAGCATCTACTAGTATAAATACCAGTAGCATCATACCAGTTGATGAGATAGTCTGCCAATTCATGTCCCGTGAAAAGCATAAGTGTGCCTTTTTGCTCGCGACGCTCCAGCAGTCACAATGGCCGACAGAGCAAAGCACTGGCGTGGTAAGCCTGAGGTCCCAGGTTCAAATCCTGGCGCAGTGAAATTTTTTTTTATTTTCTTTTTTTTTATTTTATTTTTATTTTTTATAAATTTATTTTTTTGTTTAGGCTTTTTATTGTAATTTTTAAATTTTATCAAAAAATATTTTTGTTTAATTACTTTGTTTTTTATAGCACAAGCATTTCTTCCTAAATGTTTTTTTGCATTGCAATTAGGTTTTCAAATTTGTTATTTATTTATAAATTGAATAAATTATTTTTACTAACATTTATTTAACTTTAAAAATCTGAACCACCTCCAAGCGGCCTCGAACCTGCGATTTCAGAACCAGAAATTTGTAAGAGAAGCAATTAATTGCGTTTTATTTTTGGCTTTGGCAATTCAAAGGCAGATGTCGCTGATCGCCTAAGTTCTTCGAAGTTGTCGAACTGGTAGGCACATACTAGTTAATGAACTAGTATTTTTTCTGACTGGTTTGGCTTTTCACTGCAGGGTATTTATTCTCCCTTTCAGTTTAGCCTTTTTAACCGTCGCGGAATCAACTTAAAATCGCTTGTACGTGTAACCGCGGCGCGGGTGGATAAAAACATTAAGTGCTTATACAAGAACATACAAAAGAAGTCGAAAATTCTAATGTACATATAAAATTACTTATGCAAAATTCAAAGTGATCATCAACTAAAAAAGTGCATAAATGAACAAACAAACAAAAATATAATAAAATTTACTAAGACACAAACAAATTTACTGTAATTGTTTAACATAAGAGCATTGATGTTCAAAGTGAATGTAGTGTGTAAATTAAAGTATAATAACGTAGTAGTTGAACAAAGAATCAAAAATAAATGCTGAATAAAGCAATGTGGTGTGTTAAAATTAATCTTAAAAACAACCTACCGCAAAAGCAGTGAACCAAGAGATGTGGCGAAATAAAAAAAAAACACTAACTTAAAATTCACAATAAACGCCGTGTACTTAATATAAAAAAAAAACGCAATTTAGCAAAAAACAAAAAAAAAACAAAAGAGTGATACCTTAATATATCTAACCCCAGGTGTGGAAGTGACTGGATGCGCTGGTGATGCTGGATTTATTAGCGTTCGGGGATGTAGCGCCG
>NW_023480022.1:0-2259 GCF_013731165.1 Rhagoletis pomonella | reverse complement strand
AGACGCCTCTGCTGTTCGCGTTAAATTGTTACCGCCATTAAAGAGTGGCGTAAAGGCTCAAGCATCTACTGATTCCAACGAACTGGGAGATAAGGGCGCTTCTTACTATTGGGGCTTGCCGGCTTTTACTTGTCTATCGGTCAATTTCTTTCGTTTTTTGTTCCAAGCTTTCTTATTTCACTCGGCCTTGCTGTGCGCTATTTTTCATATTTTCACCAACGATGGGGGCGGAGGAAACAACTAAAGGAAAAAGTGTAACTTTTGACGAGCCGCTGCATTAAGAAATCTCAGAATTTATTACTAGCAAAATTATTAAGTAGCTTATAACTAAATGAAAGCATTTTAAACTCAATACCCAGAGGATTAACTGCGCGCGGTGTACTCATTCGCTCATAATATATTGTATGTAAATATGTACAGTAGACTGGTCCTTATTGCACAAATTGTTTCCTAATTTCATGCCCCCGCGGTGCACCGGGCGGAAAAAGTTTCCCAATATAAAAATTTGTGGCGATCGAATAAGATCTAATGGCTGTGCACAGCCGGGAGTTTGAAAGTATATATAAATATTAAATAGGTGGCTTTATGAACCTGAAATATACGGATCCTTTATGGCGAAGGTACCTCGCCACGGCTGGTTGACATCCTCGGGAAGATAAAGGCCCCTATTGCGAGTGTCGACTGGCAGTAGAATAGAAATTTGTCGATCGAGTCGATCATCTTTTATTTTGCTATTGTGTAACTTGATCGATAAAAATTTGTACTATTGTGAATGGTTGACAGAATTGTAAACAGCTGTTTGTTTGTTTACATTTGTTTCTTTAGTGTTTTATTTACATCATTTTTAAAATAATTGCTTTTATTATAAAATTTAAAAAATGGACACAGTTGAAATATGGTTTAGTGATGAGGAAAATGATGTGGAAGCTAATAGATTAGTAGAGTTGGCTAAAGCAAGGAGGGAATTGCGAGATTCGTCGGATCCCTTGGAGTTGGAAGCTGAAGTGTATGAACATATGTGAGTTTTATGAATAGAAGTTGCGTTCCCGATGCTTCACGGTTGTTAGGCTTTATATGATTTGCAGGAAAAGGTGTTTTCCTCGTTAATAAACTTTATGGAAGTTTAAGAAATACGGTACGGTTATTTGTACAATGATGTTGGGTATTTGTGTCCAAATGCGTGACCCGAGTTTAAAAACTTTAACATACAAGTGTAGTGAAAGAATTCCACTTTAATTCAAAATAAAGATTTCAAATTTTCGAGCACTATTCAATTAAGGTTTTTTGTAAACTTTTGATTTTGGTTTTGCGCAAAAACACTGTGGCGTAGCCGGAGTTATATGCACAAGAAATATTCCTTTGCCTCTTCACTCTCCTGCATCAGCCCGACCAACCGCGCAAGTTGCCTTTTGTTGATTACAATTTTTGATCTGTAATTCAGACACATACATACATATTAGGGCTGTGCGATTAATTGATTATTCAAAATTTTAATTAATCATAAAGTAAATAACTCAATTATTCGATTAATTGGAAATTATGATTACTCAAAAGTTCAGTTACTCGAGTAATCAAGATTTTGATTAACCAAAAACAAAAATATTTGAGTAATTTGCTTTATGATTAATCAACATTATGAATAAAATGAGTAATCAACATGTCAAAGTACTTTTTACATACATACATATAAAGCAGTTGAAGTTCCTTGATACTTTGAAAAAAAAAACGTTTCTGTTTTCAAAAATTAAAATGAAATACATACTTTATTTTACATATTTTTTTCATATACAGAATATAAAAAAGAAAATAAGCATTTAACGAGCAAAATTAATTTTTTTGAGTAATCATATTTCAAGTAACTCGATTAATCATCGTTTTGAGTAATCATAATCTTGATTACTCGAGTAATTGATTAACTGAATAACTGATTAACCAACTTGCTCGAGTAATCGAATAATCGCACAGCCCTAATACATATGTATATTTCACAATTTTTTACAACTTCCAGTTCAATTGACTTACTTTTTATCCATTATAGTTCCACTTTCTTATGCAAGTTTTTTAAACGCATACTCCAACGACTAAAAAACAGCAATAGAAGGATGAGTGATTAACAAGTATTTGTGGTGGAAGAGAGACTGCGTCGCCGAGTACTGATGTTCACATCGGTCGACGAGCTGCTAGCCACAATCAGCATCAAAGCTAGATTATTCAACGTATCGCCCATCTGCGCGCATGCCCCAATGAAAGAGAAGAACG
>NW_023480021.1:0-2259 GCF_013731165.1 Rhagoletis pomonella | reverse complement strand
CCGTTATATGGGAGGTAGGCGTGGTTATTGTCCGATTTCGCCCATTTTCAATACCGTCCGTCCTATGCCCAAAACCACGTACCAAGTTTCGTTAAGATATCTAAATTTTTCTCGAGTTATCGTGTGCACAGACGGACGGACGGACGGACGGACGGACAGACAGTCACCGCTTAATCGATTTCTCTTTTCATTCCGATCATTTATGTATACATTTGTCTATATCTATCTCGATTCGTTTTGCCTGTTACAAACAACCGTTATGTGAACAAAGTTATAATACCATTGTGCACAAGTGCGCTCGGGTATAAAAATGGCGTGTCTTCCATTTCCGCTGTAGCGTATGTAAATAGTGCATATATTTAGGCGCAATATTTAACTTGTTCTGGCGCGGCGACATCTAATTTTTCGACAGTCTTCAAATTGCATGTGTTTGATATGCTCAGGGTTGCCGTTTTGGGATTTTCCTACCAAAACTGGTAGACTATTTTCTCGTTGATAGGCTGGTAGGACGCTTAAAATTCTGGTAGGTTTCTTTCTCATAAAACATAAATCATCTTTGGTTTGTTGTAGTGTGTCCTTTGTCAGCACTGTGAGTGGGATTGTCAAATTGGGACAATATCAGTTTTACATTCATTCTGTATCTTGGATGTCTCCAACTGTTTGCCAAATACCTTAAAAAACTCGTTGCTTACTGGCATAGGCAGAATTTCACTAATTACCTTCGGCGATTCTCTAAACTCCGTATACGCTACAAAAAGTTGTATCCGCTGGGTATCTAAAGGGATATCAAGTGATTGAATTGATGGACGTAAAGGCAGATTTATAAATCAAATATTTTTCTTTGAAATGCAGTGGCGAATCGATAATTCAACAATGACAAGGTTATTAAAATATTTTAAATGGCATACTACACAACAAATATAAGTGTTTACAGAATGTGTTACGTTTTATCATACACGCAAAAAAACAACTTATTGTTAGTCATACATATTTCCTGTATATCGGAGGATCGCACAGCTTTTATCCGCAACAGGAACAAATTAATGGCAAACCCGCAGCGCGCAGATTTTTCCCCAGCCCGGCGGCTCCTAAAACCGGACCTTGTTACGTTACTTATTTATGTACATATATATATATAAATCAAAATAAATAAGTATGAGCAAACGAGTGATGTGTAAAAATTCTACGTCGGAATTTTATTTTCTGCTACGCTTTTTCACGTCCGAAGGCTTTGTTAAAACTATAAAATATGCGATTTTTTTGCCATTCTTCGGTTTATCGCAATGTTATCGAAATGTTGAGAGCGTAGAAGTCCAACGGACCTAAGATTCGGGTTCAACGGGTCGAATTACATGTCGATACGTGGGTCTGGTTAAAAGCAGAATTAATAACTTGAAAGAAATAAGAAATATGGTAGATAATAATGGATGCTTACCGAAATTTTTGCCAGCACGCTCCCCTATATTAAACCCTATAGAGAAGGCATTTTCGAAGGTTAAATTCCATGCCTTGAAGAAAGTATCTCACTAATTATATACAGTCATGTCTCTATATAGCGAATGCCCGCTATAGTGAACACCTCGATATAGTGAACACGGAAATATTTACACAGAGTACTCTAGATAGGGAACAATCGAAAGCCTCTAAATAGTGAACAAAATTTTAAAAGCAACAGCAAGCATAAATTGACAAAAAAAAAATACCAAATTTAAACGGAAATGAAAGCGGTTATTCCCTTATGTTTATTACTAGAAAAGCTGCTACTATTTGATGCTAACGTTAATTTGGTGCTTGTCGAGTTCCAACCGCTTGTGGGTGAATGTGCGCGGTTTTATGTGTTTTTTTTATTTTTTGTGTGCTAATAAATTTAGCATTTAAATAATTTTTAAGTGTTATCATGTCTGCGAGGAAATTCCTTTCGTTTAAGCAAAAATCTGACATTGTTGAAAAAATCGGTAGTTTGACACCTCCAGCCTTAAGTGCATCTTGGTGGTCACTGCAGTAAACTCCTTCCCCTCCATCTATGTTCCACCACGTAGTCCATGGCTTTCAGTATTGCACTTATCTCAGCCTGTAGGACCGAAGCATATTCCCCTACAGAAAAGTGAAGCTTATCTCCATTAACCTCGTAAAAGACCCCAGATCATGACCCAGAGTCAGTTTTTGAGCCATCAGTGAAGGTTCGACAATGTTTAAGTCCGGTCTCAGCGATGGAAACAAACCAGAATTTAGTCTCAGGGAACGCAACATTATAGAATC
>NW_023480020.1:0-2259 GCF_013731165.1 Rhagoletis pomonella | reverse complement strand
ACCAGCCGTGTCCAGACCCAGGAGATGTAAGAAGAAAATTACTTTTTTCTTGCCTCCTTGGGCTTCTTTATATTTCGTGCCCATAAAATTTTTTCATCAGCTGGATGGTGTGCAGACTTTTCGGCTTATTTGCTGGAAAATAACACCAGCAGAAATTATGCCAAGCAACCTTAAGAAAGAATTACATTGAAACATATATAATACTATTATTTTACGCATACTCACCTAACCTCCAGATTACACAACCGCCGCGTGCCAGAAAGTCTTATAATTGAAACGAGATATGAATTCGCCGTGTATGTATACGGATTTTCATTGAATTCATTCTGACATTTTTTGCAATGAAAAAATGTACATACGTACATATGTATACGCTTTCCATTGCATAAATTCGCCTTGAATGGCTTCTGACATTTGTACCTATGTACATACATACACACATTCCACAAAGTGAACGTAGTAAGGTAGCTCGAATTAGTGAACCGTTTCGACATTCAGTTCACTCGCTAGTTGCAATAAAATAAATACTTTTATAACTGCTTAAAGATGCATTGTCATAAGCAAATATCAATGCATTAATTTTTTATAAGTCTATCAGACATTTTGATGTAAATTTCATAAGCAAACATGATATTTATGTATTTTATAACCAAACGGTTCTGCAATTATACTTACGAAATCTGCTGCATATGAGCTACCCTGTTTTAGCCGAGTATCGCCTACAGCGGCATCCAAATTTTTTATTTGGGTGGCAGGCCAGTTGTAGGGTTGCGAGAATGGCTAAAAAACTCTCCAAATGTCGATTAATACGTTTTTCGACAGCTTCATTCAATGAAGTTTTGAATGGATAATGACGAAATTACAGTTCAAGTTATTCATAAAAAAAACTTCATTGTATGGATAACACCACTTTGGCACTATAAGGTCTAACTATTTAGAAGAAAAATTCATTCAAAACTAAATCGTGTGGTATAAATAATTTGTATCTTGTCATGCATCCCTGTATGTTGGAATGCATGTGGGCGATCCAGTTGTCATTTTCATGGATCGCAACTCAACCATTAGACCCTATTCAAATGCGGAAGTTTATGAAATACAATTAGTAACCACATAATGCCACATTCACACTTACAGAATCTTGTTTGTATCTCATAAACAAAAATTTGTCATGCCAAATGCATAGAGAATTTCCGCCTAAATTACTCGCCACCCAACAATATTTAAATAAATGGTTTCCGGTTCGAACGGATAGTAAAAATATTCCCATTTATTGCAGCAACTATGACTCGCTTCACCCAATTGCGCAAAAAAGCGGCACAACACGCACATCGCTATCCTCAATCGTGTCGCTTATGCAACGGCAAACACCCGATTAGACTGTGTCCGGTCTACAGGGCAAAAAATCCTGAGGAGCGACTTCGCGAAGCAATACTTGGCAAGTATTGTATCAACTGCCTCGCAATGACCCATCGAGCGGAAAACTGTACTAGTGCGGAGAGATGCCGCCGGTGTCACGACACCACCATTCATCTGGACCCCATCGATAGGAGACCCTGGAGTCAACAGGTGGACGAAGAAGAAGACGAATTGGACGTGATCTCTATCTATGCATCCGAATCCGGATCGGAAACTCGGTCTTTCCGTCCGGAACTGGAAACTGGAGACGGTATTGAATCCGGAGCGGAGACTAGGACTCTCTGCCCGAACAATGACAGGGGAGCGGAAACTCGGACTTTCCAACCTCCACTTCATCACACGACTCAAAGAGTGGCTGCATTGGAAACTAGGTCTTTCCGATCACGCCAACATACGCGACGAACCCGCGGAGCGGAAACCGGGTCTTTCCGCCCGCACCAGCTAACCCCGGGCCCAACTGACCGTCGTGATCAGGGAGGAATAGTGGCACGATCTCGCCAACTCAGAGCACCGAACAACTTCCGAATGGGTCTTGTCAGTGCCATGAGACAAACCGAGGTGCTACGACCTATGGTGTCGATTTCACCCACGGCAATAATCAAAGTCGAGGCAGGAGGAAGACTGCACCTTGTTCGGGCACTGATAGATGCTTGTGCACCATCAAGCGTAATATCGAGCGACCTTTCTAGGGAGCTGGGCTTAAAGGTAACCCGGTCGGGGAAACAAAGAGGCTGCCTATTGAGTATTCGAGGGAAGCACGGGGTAAATAAGCAGGTGGCAACCGATGCACACATACTAAAAAATTATCGACGAATATCGCCGCCTAGAAATGTCGACCCGGCC
>NW_023480019.1:0-2260 GCF_013731165.1 Rhagoletis pomonella | reverse complement strand
AACACAATGAAAACGACGAGCTATGGACCATAGCTGTCAAATTATGTTAACGCGTACTCTTATGTAGATTATTATTAATTATTTTGGCGCCGACCGGGCTACGCGACGACTGTGTGTTACGCGGGTGTCAGTTGGCAGAGGTGAAGGCGGTACACAGGCATGGTGGCAAAGCCCAGGCTAGCTCGCCGGATGGGGGGGTTATTTTCGCCCACCTTACCTACCCTACGTAAACAAAAATATCATGCCTGCTCATCAGTACTAGCGGTACTAACAAACATAAGAAAGAGGAAAAGCAAAGTTGAAAAGAAGGCCCGTCCTGTCAGGTGGAGTCGTCCCACCCGCTTTGCGTCTTTCGCTTATGCAGCCATGGGCGTTGGTCTGACTCCTACTGTTCTTACAACGCCCCCTTAGCCTGACATGGTACGTCTGTCTATTCGTCAATCAGTTCTGTCCCAGTCCCGTCCCTAGTCAACGCCCTCACGTCCCCTCTTAAGCCCTGGTGTAACACCCACACCAAAGATAAAGAATCTACCACTTCATCTTAAATTAATCTCCTCAACCATGAAATAACAGATACGTAACACCTCTGTTCATTTGCTTACAATTTATTCACCGTATAACTAATGATAAAATCAAATGATTAACTGATTAAATGATAATGAAAAATCAAATTCAAAAAAAAGGAAATAGAACTGACTATATAATAAACTACGCGAATTTCAATTTGTTTTAAAACGGAGAATTATTATGATACTTAAAAATAAAATAGAAATTCAATTCGGCTAACGCTAATGAGAAATTCAATCAATCTTTAAATTATAATGCAAGAAGGCAAACAAATAAAAGTAAAGAGAAAAATAATAATGATAAAAAAACTTACTGTAACTGATGAACTAAATCCATCAAAAAATGTATCAAAAAGTACATAATGTAAATTATAAATTCAACAGGCAAATTCAGGGAGTTTTATTAATCTAAATTCCCAACTCTTTAGCAGTTTACCTATTTCTTTGCAAACACAACGTGAACGCCCTTAATATGTGCAAACGAAAAATTCAAAGAGAAACAAAAAAAAGGTAAAGCAACCGCGAACAGGAATATAACAAAAAATATGTTTAGCAAAACAAAACCACCGAAATAGGTATTTATATGTACTCTGTATAAACATACGTGTATATGTATATGCATCAAATTGTTTTTCCACTCACCTTAGTAGTCCCGCGATGATGGTACCAACATACTGAGAGGACCCTGGAAACGGCTGGAAAGCAATATACATACATACATAGAGTCACAGCTGAGGTCTGCACGCCTGAGCTGTCAAACACCTAATCACTCGCTCGTGTTTGCGGGCGACGAGCGAGTCACTATTTCCGCGGCCAAGTAATAAAAAAAAATTACGCGATGCGATAAAAAACCCGAAATAAAAAGTGTTAGAAAATTTAAAAATTAATTGAAAACAATAGAAAATTTAAATTTGACCAAAAGAAGAATTTTACGGTGTGTAACGAAACAAACCGGGCCGCCAGAAAATGAAAGAAAAAGAAAAAAAAAACACAAGTGCCGGTGTTAAGCCGGAACCAAAAAAAACCAAAAAGTTTACCGGCTATGTGCGTATGTTCACATATATCTAATAACAAAAGCCCGAAAAATAGATGTTAAAATTTAAGAATTATGCTGGCAAACCATAAATTAAGGTAAAAAATCTAAAAAGTTGGCACATGGTGTGTTACATAATAAAAAAAATGCAAACCAAAAATAAATAGACTCAAGAGCAAAAGGAAAAAAAGCATAAAGCAAACGGCAAAAAAAATTAAGTTAAGCAAAAAAAACAACAACAAATTATAACTAGGCAGGCTGCGCTGCTAGACGTAGTGGCTGCTGGTCGCTCTCTCTCAGCGTCAGTTGTGGCGATCGCGCCGCTGCTGACGGCGGCGTGATTTGCTTATGTATGCGCGATTGTATGCAAATCCGCTCCTTGCTATTCAGTCCACTAGAAACTGCAACCTCCCACGCTGGTAAGTATAATTCTGCTTGTCTCTGTTTTCAGCTCCTTATGCATTTGCGAGTAAATAAGCACTCTTGATTTGTGCAGCGGGCGTTAACCTGCCCTCGGCTAGGTATTCAGCACAGCTGATCTTTATATGCTGGTTGTTGTTGGGCCTGCACTTGTTGCTCCTGTATATACATAGGTTGTGTCGTATTTATGTGTGTGCTTTGTGTTGAGTGTTGCAAGTGCGCCCTTAAGTATGACCGTTCG
>NW_023480018.1:0-2261 GCF_013731165.1 Rhagoletis pomonella | reverse complement strand
CGATGTCTAAGCTCAAGCTTAGGTGCAAGTTGGTGGCAACCGCCCAAGTTTATTGTTTACTAAAATCGGTAACAAATCGTATCGTTTATTTGCGAAGTTAGCGAAAATTTAAAGTTGTCGAACCATTAATATTGGCATTGGAGCAGCTTAGTAATTTCAGTATTAATACTTTCGGTAATGAAATTAGAGCTTCAATACAACCCAATGAAAATTTCGTAGAACTTATGCACTCGTAAATACATATTTACACTTAGTCATTAGGTTTGTTCGTCGAAAATCCAGCAAGAATTATCCAACACTCAAAATATCAGAGAGTAAGAAAAGATTCTCTCAAATTCTCTCTCATGTTGAGAAAATTGCAAATTTCTGCACGAACGCAAATTTGCAGGAATTTGCAAGTTTCCGTGCCAGCTGGCGTCCACGGTTGCATTTCAAACATAAAAAATTTGTATAGAATTTTTAAAATTCTTTCGGATGGCCAAAAACAGGATATACATGTATATTTCTTGTTGTTCTGACTTTCTTTAACATACATTTCAATTTCTTCATCGTACCAGCTGTCGGGTTTCTTAAATCGACTCTGGCTGCAATTGCATTCCGATTGCGAATACCATTTTTTTCAGCCGAATTAAGTTCAAATCATTGGAATTAACTAAATTAATTATATCAACAATTATTTACTTCCTTTTTTCATAAAAAAATCGCTCGTGTTTATAAATTTTTAAATTTAACGAACTAATTTATTCAAATTATTGTAGACAAAAATGCAACCATGCACCACAACCACATGTATTTCGTGTTTGCAAATTCTTGCTGGCAAAATTTTTTTCCAGCAAGAATTTGCAACTTCTGTCACTTTGCTCTCACAATTTTTGAGTGTTGGATAGTTTTTTGGTCTGCACGAACGCGATTTGAGCAAAAATCGTGATAATTCGTACAAATTCGTACAAATTTTTTGCTCGACGAACAAACCTAATATCATTCATACATAAGTGCCAATCAATCGACAGCGCCGCATCGCCGGTGCGTTAAACTGTCAGATGCTCTGTCGCACGCTGAGAGGGCGCGAGAGGTGCGCGTTGTTTCCCTGCAGGGAGTGACGTTAGCTTATACCTAACTTTAGTCTGTTTACGCGAACACTAGTGCTAACTATTAACTGTGTATTTTGTTCGAAAAAAGCATACTACTTTTGTGGGGCGATGACCGCAAAAAAGTCAGACCTGGATACCTCTGCATTACATGTCAACTAACTTGTAACTAACTACTTTTGGACATAAAATATCAATAAGAAAAACAAAATATTTTTTTGTTTTTTTACTTTTTTATTTACTTATTTATTTACTTTATTTTATTACATTTCATATTTGTTTACATATTCTGCTCTGGGTGGCCCCATATTCGAACACCGTCAGACATAACTTCAAAATGATAGTATAAAATTTCAATCTTCCTTTTATTTGTCCTGAATATGAAAAAGAATCTGCGAAGTTCAGAAAAAAAGTGTATTGAAAGTAATTTTTGTATGAGGATATTTAATAGAAACTTGTAAAGAAAACCAACTCCCGATTGCGTCTGCATGACTCCTGCACGACTTTACAATTCACTTAAAGTTGGTTTTGTCATAGCTAATTAAAAGTGAGGTATTAATCGAAATCTCGCCAAAAAGCTAACTATAAGTTGGTTAGTTTTAACAATTGATAATTTTTCACTGCAGGGTTTGTAAGTGATAAGCAGTGTTGCCATTTTAGTCGTTTTGCGGCTAGATTAAGCCGGTTGCGATAGCAAACAGCCGGAGAAATTTAGATTTAGCCGGCAGCGGATTTGTTAGCCGTTTTGCATAAAAAAATTAGCTGTTTTTAGCCGATTTAGCTATTTGCCTTGTTTTCTTAAATTTCAAATATGTACATATATATGTTTCTATTTTTGACTAAGCGACCAAAAATCCGTTAGAAATGGCTAGATTCGCTTATTTTTATTTTAAACGAAGAAGGGATTTTCTTCATAAAATATTTGTTATAAATGTCTTAATTTTAAGTGTGAAGTTTTATTCACAAACTTAGAAAATAAGAAATTGTTTCACTGTTAAGACACTTAAGATGCGTTTGTGTTTGGATATAGTGCCAACAAACAGAATAAACATTACATGTAGATATTGTCTTCCCAGATAGCGCATATTCAATTCTGCCTAAATTACAAAACATCATTTTTGCCCATTCCCAAAGGTAAGGGAAAAATTGATATTTTCAAGCACTATGTACACA
>NW_023480017.1:0-2261 GCF_013731165.1 Rhagoletis pomonella | reverse complement strand
TATTGCTCGTTCGGGAGGTATATGGGATGTTTTCTATGTGCACTCCCTTTTTGTCTTTTTGGGAGGTTTCTGGGAGGTAACTATGGGAGTACTCCCGTATTGCTCCATTAGAAGGTTTGTGGGATGATAATTCTGTGTGTGCTCCCCGATTGCTCGTTTAGGAGGTAAAAGGGATTACTCCCCCTCCTAGGACATCCAATGTTAAAGAGAGTATACAAAATTACATGCTTATACACAGAAACATAGGGAGCAATGGGGAGTATTCGTATACTCCCAAGGGAGTACTCACCGAGCAATCGTACGATGCTCCCAAGTTCTACTGGGCTTTAACATTGGATGTCCTAGGAGGGGGAGTAATCCCTTTTACCTCCTAAACAAGCAATCGGGGAGCACACACAGAATTATCATCCCACAAACCTCCTAATGGAGCAATACGGGAGTACTCCCTTAGTTACCTCCCAGAAACCTCCCAAAAAGACAACAAGGGAGTGCACATAGAAAACATCCCACATTCCTCCCTAACGAGTAGTAAGGGAGTACTCCCATAAGAGTCATCCCGGAAGGCTCCTGTACGAGTAATAAAAGAACGTCTCTATACTCCCGAATTCCTCCTCATGGAGTAATGGAAGACTACTCCCACATTGCTCCATAACGAGCATTTTACATAAGCTAAAAAGATTTTGCTTTTTACGCAATTCATTTATTTAATTTTTTAATCATATACATATATACATACTTATGCACATAAATACAAGATTTAAGCTGATTATTACAAAAACAGAAAAAAACATAAATAATTATTATTACAATATTAACTAAAATTAGAAAACGGATATCGAACAGTAATGACAAACTCAAACATTATACATACATACATATATACTTTTATACAATCCACAAGATAAGTGTGGCGAGGATGATTTCCTGGAAAAGTTATTTAACTTGTATTCACCCGGGAGTGGCCCAAACTATTCACGCCTTGAAAAATTTCCGGCTGTACCCAGTAAGTTTTCTGGGCGGGGCAAGATTGCAACGCTAGAACGTAGACGCCTTAATTGCTGGCCCCGTAATCTGAAATATATTTTGAGTTAAATAATACAATCATTTATAAGTTTAAACAAATGCTGTCATACATACCAGCGGCTCTAAAGATTTGCTCTCCAATTAATTTCATTGTTTCCTGATTTAAATTTTTCAATAAGAAATACATATGTATATAAGTATGAATGTACACATCAGTTATCTGTTTTGCTTTCTTCATACATTTTCCAAAAACACAAAATTATATTGAAGAAGGTGCGTATAGCTCTCCTATCAATTAAAAAGAATACTCCTGGATTGCTCGCTTAGGAGACATCAATTTTTGCTCCTAAGCGAGTAATAACGGAGTACAAAACCAACAAATCTCGCTTATACCTCCGAAATCATGTATCCCGGAGGATACTTTTATTGCTCACTTGGGAGATCTCCCATTATACTCCTAAGTGAGTAATACAGGAGTGCAAAACCGAATAATCTCGCTTATTGCTCCCAAATCATGCCTCAGGGAGCATTCTTTAATTGCTAGCTTAGGAGATGTCCCTATTGACTCCTAAACGAGTAATAAGGGAGTAAAAAGTCCACAAATCTCTCTTATTGATCCGAAATCAGGTCAAGGGGAGTACTCTTTTATTCCTCACTTAGGGAGATCTCCATTCAAGTTCTAGTGGCTGTTTGTATATGTATGTATTCTTAAATGTTGTCTCCCACTAGAACCTGAAGGGAGATCTCCCTATGTGAGGAATAAAAGAGTACTCCCCTTAACCTGATTTCTGAGCAATAAGGGCGATTTGTCGGTTTTGTACTCCTTTATTACTCTTTTAGGAATCAAATAGGAGATCTCCTAAGCGAGCGACGAAATAATACTCCCCGAGGCATGATTTGGGATCAATAAACGAGATTTGTCGGTTTTGTCCTCCTGTATTGCTCGCTTAGGAGAGTAATGAGAGATATCCTAAGCGAGCAATTAAAGAATGCTCCCTGATGCATGATTTGGGAGCAATAAGCGACATTTGTCGGTTTTGTACTCCGTTATTACTCGTTTAGGATTAAAAAGTGATGTCTGCTAAGCGAGAAATCCAAGAGTCTTCTTTTTGATTGATAGGAGAGCAATACGCACCTCGTTCAAAAGAAATTTTGTGTTTTCGAAAAAATTTATCACAGAAAAAAAAAAACCAACAGAAAATATTTCTTATAGGCGCATAAGGAGGACACAATAATCT
>NW_023480016.1:720-2261 GCF_013731165.1 Rhagoletis pomonella | reverse complement strand
ACTTTGATATTTTTCAATCTTCAAGTGTTAATTTGTATGTATTGTGGCGAATACTACGGCAACACAAAGCGAACAACGAGAAATAGGCAGAATGTTCGAAGAATGACGTAGAATGTTCCACAAAGAGTAACGTCAAGTTGGATGAACACTGCGAACAGCGAGAGAAAGAGAATGAGCGATAAACTTCAGAATGTTCTAGAGTTGCCATAAGTGCCAGCGCAGGTATATAAGGGCGCCGCCACCGCGAGGTGAGTGAGTTACAAGTCAGCAAGCTACAAGTAAAGTGAGCAGAGAAGCGAGTTGCGAATAAGCAAGCTATAAGTTTAATTGTGTGTAATAAGTTCGGTAAAGCGTTGTAATTGCTTTAACAAGTATTGTAGTGTTTTTACTGTATTAGCAAGTATTGTAAAATTTTTTGTTGTACAATAAAGTTAATTGTACTACCATTTGGTCAACGATTGCATTTATTTAACAATCCAGCGATACGAGCCCGAGAGATTTGGGAAATCCGGACGGGGTTTCAAGGATAATCGTAACAGTATGTATCATTTTTAAGCTCGTCGGCGATTTCAAGCATCCGTTGTTGGTTACCCCATCAACGAGTACATGTGGGAGTGTCGGGTTGAATGTCGGGTGCTTGAAGCTTGCCCGGCGACACTCAAGCATAAAGCGTCAACACCATTTGCAATAAAATTTCGTAGTGGGCAGACGTGAACATGTCTTCAGCTGAAATTAGTCGAGAACGCAGAACGTATGTATACTTAAACGCAGTCTGTACACGCAGAATTTTGTCGATTACTGGAGCCCTCAGTGTTGCTTACTACACTGTTGCCACTCATCAATGCCTTTTCATAAACTTACCCTTTCAACTACAATTTTTCGTGCTATAATAGATTTTAGCTAAATATAAACTATTTAGTTTTCAACAAAAACCTTATTCAATAGTAAATTTCAAATATTTTAAACATATTTTGAGTAGGAACTTATATCTTTTTTACCATCTGTAAAACTGACGAAGTGGCAACCATCTAAAGAAGGAGAAATCAGCTGACACGGAAAAATCTAAATTCCGCAGATTTCTGCGCTACGGGCTACAACTACAGAAAAATTCTGCGGTGTTGAGTTTTCATTTACATGGCGCTTTGGTAAGACAGATCGTGTCAGCTGACTCGGGTTTACGTACCGGTAGGTTTACGTTCTTGACTAATTTCAGCTTTCATCGGATGACGATTTTTTGCTACTTGCCACTGCAGTAGTTTTATTAGAAAAAAAGAAAAAAAAAGAAAGACTAAAAAGAAAAAGTTGTGGATGAAAAGTTTATATACAAAACGTGCAAAGTTTACACACGAAAACCTTTTAAGCGAACTTAAAATATCATGCAAAGAGGAATATAAAAATTTTTTAAGAATGGATTCTGCTGCATTTGATGAACTTTTGTGCCTTATTACGCCATTAATTGAAAAAGAAGACACACAGCTACGAAAAGCACAAGCAATTCCACAAAGCGGGTAAGGACGCATAAGTTTCAATAAACCGCAACG
>NW_023480016.1:0-710 GCF_013731165.1 Rhagoletis pomonella | reverse complement strand
TCATTTTACATATCACAACAAACTAACACACTAATGCTTGTCAACGCATTGCGCCACTATCAAACAGACCGCTTGTCAAGCGGTCGCGTTGATGGAAAATCAAAAATTTTTGATTTTCCATCAACACGAGCATGGTGTAATGAACGCATGAATGGTGGCGCATTCCCGAAACCGCTACTTTGGTTTTGCCGACTTTGACGTTTATGGCAATACGTAAACAAACTTTTTGTTTATAAACAAGTGCAAACGTATTGCAAACTTAAATTTGTGTTCACGTTTTACCACTTTTCACAAACAAACAGAAATAACAATGGCCGACAGTAAGAGCAAATATGTGCTGCCATACGTTTTAAAAGTAAATACGCCATTATTAAAGGATTTTATTAAAACGCGGCCAACACAAAAAAGGAGTTGTGCGTAAAATCGTCATATTTTTATGGCAACCGTATTCCAACGGTATTTCTTTTATTCTCTTCTTATTTTTTCGCATGCAGAAGCTTTTTTTTTAATATACTTTTATAAATTATGAAATTTTTTTATATAAAATCGCGTGATTTTATATAAAACACCCAGTAACCATATATTAATATAGTTCCATATATATCGAAAATTTTTAATAAAAAATCGCGCGATTTTTTATTAAAAATTTTCGCCTGCGGCGCTTTCTAAAAATCGATACTTCCATAAATAATGAAAATTTTTAATTAAAA
>NW_023480015.1:0-2261 GCF_013731165.1 Rhagoletis pomonella | reverse complement strand
TTTCATCGGCTCATTAATTAGCCACATCAACACCTGCTACCCTTGTGATGCCGTAAAAAAGGAGTGAAAAATGTGGATATCAAATAAGTATACCGCCGCTTTAGTCCTTAGGTTAACAGGCACATTTACCTCTTCCTCATTTCTTTGAATTTGTAAACGTTTTTTTTTTTTTGTAAAAAGGTGCTTGGCATTAATATTCATGAGCGAATACTTTTTTCATTGCATTGAAGACTTACGTTTTCGGGCAATAAATCATGATGCGTTGTTTGGAATTTTTGAAAAATTGTTTGAATATATTTAGGGACTATATATGTATGTATATACGTCTCAATCTGGATACCATTAACGAAACCAGGATTGGAAAGGTGAAATTTCAAATATATTTGCGTGCAAAAATCCTCCACCGAATAGTTCACTGTTTCAGGATTGGGACGCTGCAATGTTCGAAAAGAAAAGCGCTCGCGACCTGGTAAGAGCATTGAAAAGAGGGAAAGCTCTGAGCCACCTATGAAATAATTAAAAACTCGAAGTCTTCGGCATTCTTCAACTCGCTCATGGATCTGTACGCTGGAAAACTGGCTACTTGTAAGGGGAAAGCTCATGGAAGTGGTGCTTGAGAACGACAGCGGCAAAATAACCTTTGACTAACCGGGCTGGCTGGAGAGCCCAAAGATTACTGGTCGTGGCAACATACAGTCTTTGGGTCAGCCAGTGAGCATGCATTCCTAAGCCATTTTTACGCGCGCGATTACCAGCTTATATGCACGTACTTTTCCCAGCTGCTTAGCTTGAAATTACACCGCGTTCAAGGCTATCAGTTATTTGAGTGCAGACTCCACCACCGGTATCGGGAGCGGCTGGTATTTAAACCCAGCTTTCAAATTTTTATAAATATATGTAAAGTTTTGAAAATATTGAAGAATTTATGTATAATTTGAAAATCTCAAGAAATTTATGTTCAGATTTCAAATGACCAAAATTTATATCCGATTTTTTTATACTGGTAATTGTAAGCAGGTTTCAAATGATCAAAAGAAAATTATGTCCGGTATATGCGTAAAATTATGTCCAAGTTTCAAATAGCCTAAATAATTACGTACAGTTTTTCAATGACCTAAAATTTATTTTCAACTTTGAAATGACTAAGAACTTTTGTCCAGTTTTTAATACGCCCAAAATTTATGTCCGGTGTTTAAATGACATAAAAATTATGTCCAGGATTAATATAACTTATGTCCAATTTTCATTGACCAAAACTGTATATCAAATTTATATCCAGAAAAAATATGTCCAGTTTTCAAATAACTAAAATACTATGTCCAGTTTTTAAATAACAAAAATTATGCCCAGTTCATTCAGTGACCAAGAATTATGTCCACCTTTTCAAGGACTAGAAGCTTATGTTTAGTTTTCAAATTGACAAAAATATACGTCCACTATTTCAATGACTGAAAATTTTACCACAGTTCTTAATATACTAAAAATTTTTTTTCAGCTTTCAAATGACTTAATTATGATGTCCAAGTTTTCAATGACCAAAAATTATGTCCAGTTTTACAATGGCCAAAATGTGAAATTACCAAAAAATGTATGTCCAGTTTTCAAATAAATAAATTTTTGTGTTACTTTTCAGCTGAAAGTCTAACGTAAACTCTTTAAAAATGCAATAACAGCGCAATGCAAAAATTCAAAATCTTACTTGGTATGTATGTCGTCGAGTCTATGCCAATAGAGAAAAACATCGTAAACTGCTTGGCCAGTGTATAACTGACATATTTTTATTGCTTAAAAATTTCCGCAATCTACATTACCGGCAAAGGCTATGCCTCTCAATGGCCATTGTGCGGAGGAATGTATAGCTAAAGCAAAGTGTTCAGCGACCAAGATGTGTGTCAGCAAGTCAAGGTCCATCTTAAGCGTATTGAAGAAAAAACTATGACTGGTCAATGGAAATATCGATACCAAATAGAGGGAGTCGAAGAGCAGCGTGCAAAGTAAATAAACTCAACGATAAATAAACAAAAGCAGCTCAACTGATGGACTTAATGCTGACATGGTTGATATACATAAAATATGCAGGCAACAAAACGCCGAGCAAAAAAAATGCCCAGAAGGGAATGAAAAATGTATAAAATATAAAAAGCTAAGCAATAAAAAAAGAGAAAAAATCTTAGAGAGGAATAGATGCACGAAAAAACAACGCTTGAATTGAGTCAAGATGGCACTGAGCTGCGATGCCGAGATGGATACGTACATATATA
>NW_023480014.1:0-2261 GCF_013731165.1 Rhagoletis pomonella | reverse complement strand
GTCGAAACGAAGGGATCTTCATACTCTGCTCAAAACTGAGATGCTTCTCATTTTGTCAAATTTTCTCTTTTATTTCTTAAAAACCAAATAAAACTTAAGGGAAACCTCACGTAAATTAATAACTAAGCTGAATTTTTTTTTCCTCGTTCTACAATACGTCACTGCGTCGTAGTATAATGTTATGAGCGCCACCTGGGGAGAATTCTGAAAAGTCAAACCCGTAAGTAATGCCTAGCTTACATCAAATATTTTTTAATGAAGCATAATACTGAATTTGCACGCCTACAATATTTTAGGTAGAATTTCCATGTGCATCAAACAAGATGCAATGATAGCTAACTTGCCAACGAAAATGTGTTCGGTGCTAAAGTAAATTGCAACTAAGAGATAAACGGAAAAAAGATGTACATACATAGATAAGTATAGCAAAATGTACTTTTAAATCTGAGCTATACAAACAGAAAGATTTTCGCCACTTGCCACCCAACCCAAAAATAATAGTACGTAGTTTTTTACACCTACGGTCATAACGACGAGTCACATTTACAGAATGACTCGCTTCTCGGCCAATCGCGCGGAAGAATGCCCCGATAAATTTACGGTTTTATGCCGGTTGTGCGGCGGAGCTCATGGCATTCGACTATACCCCCTTTACCGCGGCAAAGCGGTCGAAGCAAGATTGCGTGCAGTCCTGCTTCATAAATATTGCTCAAACTGCCTCTCGCCGTTCCAGCGCCTCGACATGTGCAGCAGCAAGGATCGTTGCCACAGATGTCGTGAAAAGCATCACACCTCGCTCCATCTAGATGACTGCGAAGACCGAAGGCAACCAGCGCACGCGATCAACGATGGTGAGAGCTCGGATGGGGCCCTCTCTATTGACGTAACGGAGCAGACGAAGTCGTGGGCGCAGCAGTTCGCTGAGGAGGAATTGGAGGGGTTAGAGAGGATCGACTCTTCCCCACATGAGCGAGAAGAGCGCAACTCGGGACACCCCCAGACAGTTAGACCAGTTACCACCATGCGCGGGCGACGCGGAAACTCGTCCTTTCCGCTCGCCAACCCGCGCACCACACAACTGGCGCGACGCGGAAACTCGTCCTTTCCGCTCGCCACAATACAACTGGCGACAACACGACAGCGTAAGCAGCAACGACGCGACGGCGCGGAAACTCGTCCTTTCCGCTCGTCTAAGCGATCGTCCAGACTACAAAAATCAACACCATACCGCAAAAACTGCTCCGACGAGAACAAAGATATTAATCGTGCCCTACACCCCGTTCCACCTACCGGCTTCCGAACAGGCCGCCTAACGCAAAGCGCAATACTAACGCCAATCATTCGTGCGCTTATACCCATCGCGCCGACCGCAATAGTGAGGATTGAAGCAAGGGGCCGACTTCATTTGGTCCGCGGAATGATTGACCCTTGCGCACCGAACTCGTTGGTTGATTCGGAACTAGTGAGAGATCTCCAGCTGGAACGCAATGGGTCCGGACGACTTCAGCGTTGCACGATCGCCATGCGAGGAAGATACGGCAGCTCCGACCGGATTACGACGCAAGCGGTCGTGCTGGACCACCACATACGTATGAGTCCGCCGTCGAACGTGGACCCTAACGTCGCGGCGCCGTTCCAGTTCATGCGCTTGGCGGATCCGCAATTCTTTCACGCGTCACCAATACGCCTCACACTGGGCCTCGATTTGCATGCGCAGATGATGGTGAGCGGGACCCCCCATCCACCGTGGGTGGTCTCCTGGTCCAGGCGACCATATACGGTCTGGTTGTTTCGGGAGCCTGCCAACCATAAAGGTAGAGATTAAGAAGACAAAACCACACATACACACACACTCATCACACACATACCTTAATATTTAAATTTAAAAAAAAAAGTGCATTGAAATTCCAAACCACGTCTGTTTCAATTAACAATGTCCTTTTCTCCACAGCCTCAGATGAGCCGGTCGCGACGAAAGCGTTGGCGAATAAGCAGACCCGCACAGTACAAAATCCGCGCTGCATATTATAGTTAGTCCTTAAGACTTTCCTCGCCTGCGTGTGACGGTTGAGACGCGACTCCTTTTTTTCATAGCTCGCTTACCGCAAGGGGCCGGTATGTTTAGGTCCGCGAACTAAATATATTGCACCACCCTAATCCGCGTTTTGTCACTTGATGTAAGAGCACACAAACACATACATAAGTTACGGCTATCTTTCCAGCCGCTAACAATAAGCCCCACTGTACGGTAACTTATTGGA
>NW_023480013.1:0-2261 GCF_013731165.1 Rhagoletis pomonella | reverse complement strand
ATGTGAGAAAAACAACAAACGGATATCGAGATATTTTTGAATTGAAGGAATTGAAGATGCCGCAACTAGACGTTCCAACAAGATGGGGTTCGACCTTCACAATGGTAGAAAATTTGAAGGCAGCAAAAGACGTTCTAACAAAAATCGAGTCCGTTAAATATAAGACACAAGACGAAAATTTCGAGATTGACGACTCCTTTTGGGAATTCATCGACAGCTATTGCCTCGTATTTAGTCCATTGCAAAAAGCTATAAAAATATTTCAAGAAGAGCAACTTCACTATGGTAATTTCTACGCACAATGGCTCAAATGCAAAATATGCACGGTTCCATCACACCTTAACAGCGAACCAAAAAATGGAAGCAACACAATATTTAAAAACAATATGGGATAGAATTAATGAAACTAACCCTGGCGGCATTGCGCATTCAACTCCGAATTCAAGTGCACATCAAACACCCAACCAATTTTTTGATGTTGAAGATGAATTATTAAACGAATATTTATCGCAAGATATTGAAGCTAACGTTGGTACTGCTACCGATGTACATACAAAAATTAAAAATCTGCAGCTACCAATCCTAAGAAGTGACGCAAACGTTCTAATATTTTGGAAGGAAAAGCAGTTTCCTGATCCAGAGATGTACGCGTTAAGCAATGTCTGCTTTGCAATACCACCCACTCAGGTATATATATCATAACAATAAATAATTATAGCCGCACCATATTTTGACAAGTTTTAACATATTATTGTTGTTGTTGTAATTTGGGTTATTTTTTTAAATATAGTTCATTCTTTAACAAAACCCGTGTAAATCCATGTTTCCAACTTTGTGCCATATTAAAAAAAACAACAAACCTAATTAAAAATTTCTAGCTTTTTAATTAGATTTCTTAGAAAGATTCTGGGTATGCAATTTTGAAGCCCATTGAATTCTAGTAAAACAAAGTACAAGTTTCGAATGGCTAAAAATTACGGTAGATGTTTTAGATTTTTTTTTGTCACATTTGCTTCCATATAACAAAATACACATAATTTATTTTTATATGGAAGAAACCCGTAACATCTTCGACAAAAAAAATAAAAAAAAATAAAAATCAACGGTATCTTTCAAGCTAGAAATTTTTAATAAACTTTGTTGAATTTTTTTTAATATTGCACTAAGTTTGAAATTTGGATCTACACGGGTTTTGTTAAAGAATGAACTATTTAAAAAAAAAATTACTAAAATTAAATAACAACAAAAATAATGTGTTTAAACTTGTCAAAATATGGTGTGGCTAAAATTATTTCGACCACTGTATATATGTATGTATTAGACTGAGTCAAATAAAACGAATGTTTTTTTCTTTCGGTCCCATATCATAATTTCGTTGTCGGTTACAAAAAAATAATGTCGGCAAAATTTCAGCCCTCTATCTTCATTTTTCAATTAGCGCTCGCAAAAATAAGAATTTGCAATGAAAAAAACTTTCTACCGCATTCGTTTTATTTGACACAGTCTAATACATATAATATGTATGTGTATATATATTTTACAAGTTTTATTTTTGAAGTTTTTATGAGTTCCTTTTAGTTTATTTAATGTAATTAATTTGTTTATTGAATAAATAAAATAATTAAATATAACAAATAAAATAAATTTTATTGAATTCAATAAAACGTTTGGTCTTTTCACAAAACAGGTTACGATTGAACGTGCATTTTCCATGCTGAAGCTAATACTAACGGACTCCAGGAATCGTTTAAGTGAGGAAACATTGGAAAACATGTTGCTAGTAAAGCTGAATCCGAACTTCCTCGAAGCTGCTATAGACAATGTGCCACTCTTTCAACACCCGGATGAGGGACAAGATTAATTGTTTATTGATATTTTAAATTTTTTAAATAATTAAATTTAAATACATAAACGTAAATATCTTGCTTTTTATTTTCGAATTCTTGAAAAACAACCTTTTTTTCTAGCAGGCATAAAGTAAAATGGAAATACAACAAGGTACCAAAAAGATATAAAAAACCTAACTTAGTTACACAAAAAACCTTGATTTTTCTGCATTTTACAAAAGACAAGTTACTTGGTTTTTTCGTATCACAGGAAATATGCTCATGTCCTCTCCGTTGCTTCTGCTTTCACAGTTTTCATCATGCAAACATCAGCAAAATTCATTTGTTGAGAAGCATCGAGTTTGTGCTGAAAAGCAAACGATCGTTTGCTTCCCAGCATGTTTGGTGTTGCTGGTGTGGCTATTCGTATTTTTT
>NW_023480012.1:0-2261 GCF_013731165.1 Rhagoletis pomonella | reverse complement strand
CCACCGCACCTTTAACGAACGGTCATAATGGAAAGTTTCCCCGTTTTATTTTCCATATTATTATTAAGACTTTTCTAAGTTTTCTAATGTTTCAAAAGTCCAAATGATTTCTCTTCAACCCTTTATTTTAGTAGATTTAATAACTAATCGTATACTTTTCTTAGTACTCACCCCATTCAGATTTGGGTCGCGTTGTGCAGGCCGTTATACGCGAATATGAGCGTTTTCCGCCACCTGTAGCAAGTTCTGGCAGTCCAATCAATATTCCAACCCGTTCAGGCAATATCAACACCACAGCAACACCAACAACTGTAGCGGCGAAGTCGCTGGATAGCAGCAAGGAGAATTCACCATTGGATTCGGCAAAATCTTCTAAAACCAATGATAGTAGCTTACCAAATCTATCCACACTATCATTAGATGAGCTGAAGCAGCTGGATAGTGATCCGCAATTTTTCGATGATTTCATTGAAGAGATGTCTGTAGTGCAGCATTTGAATGAGGAGCTTGATTCGATGATCAATCAAGTAGAGATTATATCACGTAAGTGCAAGAGTAGCAAGCGGAAAAATTCGTATGGCTGTTGAACAAATTTGGATATAATATTAATTTCTATTTTATTTACGCAGGGGAAAACGAGTCCAAGGAAACACATTTGGTTGAACTAAAACGTAAATTAAGCGACGATGTCACCGCGCTTAAGCATCTCGGCGAGAAATGCGACCAGCTGAATAAAAAGTACTTAAAAAAATCGGAGGAATATGCACCGCAGCACATACGCGTGAGTGTAGCATTTTCATTTTACTTCATTCAAACAATTAGTAACGATTTTTATTTAAATTCTTAAAGGAGTTGCTACAAATTGCCGCCTCAAATGCGGACAGCGATTGTGATCGACATGTAGAGCAATTTCTCAATGGTAAAATCGATGTACAAACATTTTTAAATAATTATACGCATTCAAAGAAAGTAAGCGCCGAACGCAAAGCCAAAGAAGAGCGCTTGGGTCACCAACTTAGCGCATTGGAACGTGCCGGCATTTAAAAAATAGCTAATATTAGACCAAAATGGTATTGTAAAGTAGCTACTAGACATGGCAAGAGCGAGTAGTTTCGAAAAGTCTGGCACACTCAAGAATTTCCAAAAGAGTTTGCAGAAGCAGATACAAGCCGTGCTCAGAAATGCATCAACAAAACATCAGTCGCTTTTATTACCACGCTTTATCAACTTGTTTGTTTTTATATTATAATTGATGGATCCAATATGCGCAACCCCGGTTAAATACCGAATTGAAATTTATGCCGATTTCGTTTTTGCCAAGAAGTGCAACCTTCTCTTTGCCCTCTACGCGCAAACACTAAGAAGAGGGCGATGAGAGGGCAACATTTTTTGTAGAAAGGAAAACGACATTAGTAGCGCAAAGAGGGCCGTTCCATCAGTTGTGTTTTCGAAAAAAGGGGCTGATGCCTTGGCTTGCTGGATTTCCAAACACAGCCACATCTAGTATTTAAAGTGACTTTGGAAAGCAGTTATTAATTTTCGGAAATAGAACTTTCTGATACAACTCTTTGTCTTTTTACAAGGTGAATGAAAAAAAATTTAACTTTCAACTATGTTACCAGACATTTTTATGCGTACTTCATATCAGGAGAATAAACTAATCTCAAGTACTTTTGATATTATTTCAACATTTTTATAATTGTGCACAAATTGATATCACCAAGGTGTATTAAATACATACATACATACACATTTTGAATATCACAGCACTTTCAAAAAAATGTGAGCATCTTTGTTGTAACAACACAGCTTATACAATTACCTATACTCGTGCTCCTCTTTCTCTCCGTTGAAGGGAATTGGCAGCTTGCTTTGGCCAGTTAAGGCATGGTGTGCCCATAGTTTGCTTACCCATCTGACATTGGTACATGTTTCTGAAAATTTGTTTTAGCTAATAATGTATGTAGAGCTACTAAACTGCCAAATAGTCGTGACTGTCTTACCTTGGAGATTGATTGTAGTCTGGCATTGGGATCAAATTCGCCAAATTGCTGAGAAATTCAGTTTTAGACAATTCCATATGAGTGGTAAAGCCAGGATAGAACTCTTTTAAGTCGATTGCAATATCCATATATACTTGCTCCAGTGAGCCAATATACTCGATTTTTCCAACAGCTAAATTTCGAACTGGTCGCATAAAACGTGCGGGTCCCACAAAGAGAAATAATCCTGGAAATTGTCCTTTTGCTTTATAAGGTATG
>NW_023480011.1:0-2261 GCF_013731165.1 Rhagoletis pomonella | reverse complement strand
AAACTGTAAATCAAGATTTCAAACTTTGTAGAACATTTACAAAAATTAGACGAATTTTGACAAATGTTCATCAACATTTTTAACTTTTTTATCAGATTTTTAGAATTTTTTTGAGCATGCAATTTTGTAGCCCATCAAATTTTAGTATAACAAAGTGCAAGTTCGAAGTAGCTTGGACTTACCGTTGATTTTGGCAATTTTTTGTTCGCGCATTTTCTTCCATACAAAGGATGTACGAACATTTTTTTGTATGGGGAAAATGGCCAACACCTTCCACAAAAAAATTTACCAAATTTGCACTACGTTTTACTAGAATTCAATGGGCTACAAAACTGCATACTCGGAAAGTTTCTAAGAAATATATTTAAAAAGCTCAAAATTTTGATAAAACTTTGTCGAATTTCGCCAATTTTTGTACAAAGTTTGATTTAAATGGTTTTTGTTATATAACGAGCTGCACTTTCATAAAAAAATAATAAACATTAAATAATCGAAAGGGGAATGGCCAAGGAATGCTAAAATGTTTCTTCCCTATTTATATTTTCGCCATTGGATTTCACTAAGTTTTCATTTCACTAAATTCAAGTTTGAATCTTCTTCTTCTTCTTATTTGGCGCTGTAACCGCCTAAGCGATTTTGGCCGAGTCCAAAACAGCACGCCACTCATTTCTCTTCTGTGCTAACTGACGCCAATTGAAAATGCCAAGTGAAGCCAAGTCCTTCTCCACCTGGTCTTTCCAACGCAGAGGAGGCCTTCCTCTTCCTCTGTTAGCAGCATCGCGGCCCGCGTTGAATATTTTCAGAGCAGGAGCGTTTCTGTCCATCCGAACGACATGGCCAAGCCAGCGGAGCCGCTGAATTTTAATTCGCTGCACTATGTCTATATCGTTGTAAAGCTCATACAGCTCATCGTTAAATCGTCTGCGATATTCGCCATCACCAACGCGTAAAGGTCCGTAAATCTTTCGCAGAATCTTTCCCTCGAAAACTCCAAGAGCCGCCTCATCAGATGCTTTCATTGTCCATGCTTCCGCGCCATACACCAGCACAGGCATGATGAGTGACTTATAGAGTGTGATCTTTGTACGACGAGAGAGGACTTTACTTCTCAATTGCCTACTCAGCCCAAAGTAGCACTTGTTGGCAAGAGTGATTCTCCGTTGGATTTCAAGGCTGACATTATTATTGGTGTTAATGCTGGTTCCCAAATAAACGAAGTCGTCTACTTTTTCAAAATTGTAACTGTCAACAGTGACATGGGTGCCAAGACGCGTATGCTCTGACTGTTTGTGTGCTGACAGGAGATACTTCGTTTTGTCCTCGTTCACCACCAGACCCATTCGCTTTGCTTCTCTATCCAATCCCGAGAAGGCAGAACAGACGTAGCCCTCGTTTTTACCGATGATATCGATGTCGTCGGCATACGCCAGCAATTGTACGCTCTTATAAAGTATTGTGCCTGAGCGGTTCAGTTCTGCGGCTCTTATTATCTTCTCCAACATAAGATTAAAGAAATCACACGAAAGGGAGTCCCCTTGTCTGAAACCTCGTTTGGTATCAAACGGCTCGGAGAGGTCCTTCCCTATTCTGACGGAGCTGGTGGTTTTGCTCAACGTCATTTTACACAGCCGTATTAGTTTCGCGGGGATACCAAATTCAGACATCGCGGCATAAAGGCAACTTCTTTTCGTGCTGTCGAAAGCGGCTTTGAAATCGACAAATAGATGGTGTGTGTCGATCCTATTCTCGCGGGTCTTTTCCAAGATTTGACGTATTGTGAATACCTGATCTATGGTGGATTTTCCAGGCCTAAAGCCACACTGATAAGGTCCAATCAGCTCGTTGACGGTGGGCTTCAGTCTTTCGCACAATACGCTCGATAAGACCTTGTAACCTATGCTTAGAAGGCTAATTCCGCGGTAGTTGGCGCGTATGGCGGGGTCGCCTTTCTTGTGGATTGGGCAGAGCACACTTAAATTCCAGTCGTCGGGCATGCGTTCATCTGACCATATTCTGCATACGAGCTGATGCATGCACCTCATCAGCTCCTCGCCGCCGTACTTGAATAGCTCGGCTGGCAGGCCGTCAGCTCCAGCAGCTTTGTTGTTTTTCAGCCGCGTAATCGCTATTCAAGTTTGAATCGTTTCATTAAAAAAAAAAACTTAACAAAAAACCATAAAAACCTTAAAAAAAAAATTGTCGACAAGAATGATGACAGCAATATAGCGAGAGTACCAGTTTGACAGAATAAAACATAACCA
>NW_023480010.1:935-2262 GCF_013731165.1 Rhagoletis pomonella | reverse complement strand
TAAACGACGCAAGCGTGCTTCGCATAACTACATCCATTCGTACATATGTACATATCTTTGTATGGATATATTTATGATGAAGCAAAAGGGCTTCGTTGATGTACTGATGGGCATATGTATCAGAGCTGTGTAATGATTGAATCAATTGAGTGTGCATTCTCATTTTTTTCGTTTCAAAAATGTGATTGTTTGATTTAAAAAATTTAACAACCACTCTTGAGATTGGTTACAAATTGTAAACACAAAATATGTAGTGTGTTATGGAATGGTTGACACCCATTCAGATAGAGAATGTGAATGCAAAAAAAGAACTCAATCATGTATGATTGGACGTTTATGGGAATGCAATCTGTCAATATCATTCAGTACTAATACTATTTGTTGTATCAGGGTTGAAATTTGTGTACTCAAAATGTGAAACCAGAAGATTGCCATCTCCCTCAAAATAAGTAACCAAATATTTATTTGGTGCTAAAATATTTTTCGAAGTGTTTGGCCGAACTTCTGCTCAAACTTGAGGCATGAGTTCTGATTTTATAAGAAGAGTTTTCAAGGCAGAAATATACTCGAAGGTTTGCCATTGCGTGCCGAAGGACGACTGCTATTTTGGGTTATGATCTGACCAGGTATTTAACCATGGTCCTATGGAGTGGAAGTACGCACATGTAATCACTCTGCTACGGCGGCCGCCGTAAGTATACATATCGTGCTATACATATCGTCGTTTAAAGTACAAAACCGCGTATCAAGAAAATGCAAAACCGCGTAATTGCATAAATTATTTTCTAGAGAGTAAAGTCACCCATATTTCAAAATGGTTATCTTTTTTATAAAGCAAACGTATTTCTGGCTAGTATATTTCAGGACGAATGGATAAGAATTGAGCCAAGAGCTTTTGTGAGCAAATCCAATTTTTGGCAGCCAATGTCAGTCACACGGTTTTGAAGAATGACGATACGCGGTTTTGTACTTTAAACGACGATATATATGTACACATATTAGATTATTTATTCTCAAAATGCATGAAAACTATAGTATGCTTGCAAACAATTAATAACATTTTGTGATAAACAGTTTTACAAATGTATTTGCACTTCAAATTTGTATTTTAATAAAGTATTAATTAAATAAATTATTATTGTAAATTATTATTTTAATAAATAGATATAAAGATATTTATACTTGGCAACTCTTGGACTGTTCTTCATTTGTAACAAATGACAGATGTATACAAAATAAAAAAATAATTGTATTTTTCAAATTTAAAGCAAACGGGCGTTCTTTACAAAAAAATGTAGTTAGGGATCGAATTGCGCATATTTTTTTT
>NW_023480010.1:0-835 GCF_013731165.1 Rhagoletis pomonella | reverse complement strand
CAATTATGATCGAAATTGCAGGCAAAATTTGTGCGTATGTAATTAATTGTCATTAAAAATAAGCAAACCAAGACCCCCGCGTCCCACTGGTTACATAATACTTGAATAGCCCCTTAATTAACATGTGTTTGTTTTGAGAACGCACGGCCAGTTAAACAGGCATGTCTGAATCGATTTCCTTCATCATTCTTAGCTATTTGATGTGCATTTTTATTGTTATGTGTTGCAAACAGACATTTTAGGAACTAAATGGGTTCTAATCTATGTACTCAAGCGCACTTATTTTTAACAGTTTCCAGTTTATGTAATATTAATCAAAACAGCTTTTATTTATTTTATGTATTATGTGATTTCTGGAAGCGTTGAATACAAAAAAGGGCTGTGACTGGGTTTATGTAATTTGAAATTGTGTTGATGATTACTAATAATAATAGAAAGGCGCTTACATATCGACACAACTAAAAATTTCATATATTTCAGTAGAGCCAATTAAAGATTTTTTGTTTCGTAATTTAGCAATAATATGTCTTGGAACGTAATTATTCCGGATTATATGCAGTCATACTGTAAGCTTTCAAATTATGTATTTTTCTAAACCTGAAATTTTGAATTGCGCCGTTATTGCAGAGGACCATCGACATATGTTAGTGTTTGGCCGAGCTACTCCTCCGATTGTGGCATGCGCCTTGATGTTGTCGCACAAAGGGAAGGGACCTACAGTTTTACGCCGACTCCTGCCGGGGGCCGACCACTATTACAAAAAACATTTTCTTTTTTTTGTTGGCCGGAAATGGGCTCGGACGCTCACCCTGCGGAATGGTAATGCGCACTTCTA
>NW_023480009.1:1194-2262 GCF_013731165.1 Rhagoletis pomonella | reverse complement strand
TATAAATAATGCCATGAACCAACTTAACAGATCACCCAGCACGGCAACCGCATATTTGTAATTGCATTTGAGAAAAAAAAAATTGATAACGTAATTTTTTAATCGGTTATTTCATTCACACACTTGGTTTCATTGCGTTTCATTCACATGGCGGCGAAAAAATGACGTCACTGGAAAAACTACTTTTTTCTGGCACACCGTGAGAGTAAAAAATGTACTGTCGAAATGTATGGATCTCGTTTTGAAAGTGCTACACGTTCAATATTTATTGATGGTATTGCGATCCGCGATCCAGATTTCAAAATTTTTAAAAATGTTGCGATATGGATCACGATCCATCAATACTGCATGCTACACCATCAATAAATATCGCGATACTTGGATCACGTCAATAAATACTGACCGTGTGACAGTGCCCTATCGATGAAGCTATCGATAGTATCGATGGTTTCATATTAGGTTTATATAGTAACTTCTCCAGTAAAACATTGCAGCCAGAGCGTAAAAGCAAAATAGAGCGTAAACTTGACAAGAAGAGAAAACTAGCAGAAAAAGTTACTGAGCGCAAAACTAATAAAAACATGCAAGTGAATAGTTGTTGCACCCTTTAGATATTCTGCTATTTATAAATCAGTTTTAAACTCTTTGCTTTTCACACAAGCATTTACACAGTCTAGCACATCAATAATATTTTGATTTCCACTCCTTTTACTTTTGTTTGTGCTAAACCAATTCAACAAATGGCGGCTTTTGACATTTATCCTTCTTCTTCTGCTAGTAAAAATTTCAGTAGCAAGAATTTGCAGCTCTCCCGTGTTATTACGCTCTCGATTCAGTGCTCTCTTGCAAACTTTTTGGGTTATCATACACTTTTCCAGTAAAAATTTGCAGGTTCCAGCACAAATTAGTACTGACTATTGGTTACTAAACAAACCTATTGTTTCTACTATTGAATTTTTCTTAGCACTATCGATAGTTGTATATTTTAGGGCGTGTGTGAATCGGTAACAAAGTTCTATAGTGTTACGATTATCCTCGAAACCTTGAGGGATTTCCCAAATATATTCG
>NW_023480009.1:0-1184 GCF_013731165.1 Rhagoletis pomonella | reverse complement strand
TGCCTATTTCTCGTTGTTCGCTTTGTGTTGCCGCAGTATTCGCCACAATAGGGAAAGCTGTTGAATAATATTTTTACTATGGTGAGACAGTTTTGCCAATCTGCTGTGTGAAATGAAATCTTTTTTGACAGCAGTAAATTTTTGATGACCGCAGATTTATGCGCAATAAACTATTACAAATTGAGTGAAATTAATATTTTAAGAAAACATCTACCATCATTGATTGCAGTTCATCAACTTAAGTTTTTTTTGCGAAAAACTACACACAGCAGCAATTTTGGAACTGTCAATATTTTCTATGCATTTGTGAAAAATTTCACTAGCCTCATGGGCTACTTAAATTTTATTCACCTCAAACTTGTCAAAAATTAACTTGCCGCGAACTTTGTTACCGATTCACACACGCTCTTAGGGCCGGTTGTTCAATGTCTGGTTATCACTACCACTACACTATCGACGATTTCGACATCATGCATATAACATGTGATCGATAAAGCAGTCGGTGTACTTAACTGGAGCTTCTACCTCCGATTTGTGTTAATCAGACATTGAACAACCGGCCCTTAGATGCGATCCCGTACGAGTAGAGCTGTCAAACTATCGATAGTCAAGTAAATCGACGTTTTACGATAGTCTTAAGGGAAACTATCGATAGTATCGTCCCATTTCATATGTTTTTCTAAACCCATTTATTTTTCGTTATCTTGCTTCTATATTTTTTTTTATTTTAGCGGGTCACAGTTGCATTTTAGTATCGAGAAATATTGCTAGAAATTCATTCGCCGTGTAAACAGTCAAAAAGCGATTTCAGAAATTTTCCCTGCAATTTGCCTCAATTTGGCAGTCTGGGTGCGTCCAAAAATGCATCACCCAAAGCATCAGTATCTTTCATTTCTAAACTATAATTGATGGAAATGACTTATTTACGCAACTAAGTTCCAATTCGGCTTATAACCTTGGTTGCGCATATTTGACATTTATATCAACTATAGTTTAGAAATAAAAGACTGATTGAAGCTTTGGCTTGATGCATTTCTGAGCGCACCCTCTTTTGAAATATGTATACTGCATTGCCCGGTCTAACACGCTCTTAAGACGGCAATGTAACCTCTGTTATTTCCACGCTTAAAATAAAAAATTGGCACTTATATAAATAATGCCATGAACCAACTTAACAGATCACC
>NW_023480008.1:0-2262 GCF_013731165.1 Rhagoletis pomonella | reverse complement strand
ATTTCTTTACGAGTTCGTGTCAACCACTTCATATAATTTTCTTTGAAGATTCGGAAAAAAATCGTTACAGAAATCAGATACTCCTAAAGATTTCGTTAAGATTTCGGGAACTTTGGTTTGCAGGGTTTTTATTACAAATAAAACGTTTTTTACTATAGAACGCACGAATTACTTCGATTTTTCACTTGAAAACACACAATACGTTTGCACTTGTTTCTAAACAAAAAGTTTGTTTACGTATTACCATAAACGTCAAAGTCGGCAAAACCAAAGTATCAGTTTCGGGAATGCGCCACCTTCAGTTCATTACACCATGATCGCGAACGCTAGCAGAGTAAAGTTACCGCTCGCAAAATGTTTCCGAGTGATTTGAATCGGTTGTGTTTCGCTACCTTGTATGAGCGAAACTAAAGGCCGGTCCACATAGAACTTTCGCGTTGGCTTTGGCGTTAGCGTTGGTTTGACAGAACGCACGTTAAAAGTATGCTTGCTACAATGAACGCTTGGCAGCGAATGCTTGGGCCACTAAATTAACATACTAACGACTGATAAATTAATATTTCATATCAATAATTGCATTAAAAACGATATTTCTTGCCCGCACTTGATTAGAAATGAAAAATATTTCACATAATTTTATTTATTTGCAATAGCTGGCGAGCGACGCACGCGAAAAGATGAGAGTTGGACATCTTTTTTGCTTTGTTCTATGTGGCCCGCCCACGATACCGATACGTTTGCTATTTTTTGTTCTCGTTCCCTGGCAGAAACACACTCGAAGGTTTGCCTTTGCCTGACGAGAAGCGGCCGCTGTTAAAAAAAAACCTTTTCTAATTTAGATGTTGCTTTTGCCACGGATCGAACCAGGTCCTACGAAGTGGTAGTACGCGCATTTAACCAATCAGTTACAAATGTTCATAAAATTACGTTCTGAAAAAGTGCCGAAAAAAATTAGGCAAAGTCATGAAATTGTTATTCAATTGACATTTCATTTCCTAAAATATTTCTGTTTCAGACCAAGAGCTCTACTCAAGGTGCCTTATAAAACATTTAAATACTTTATGAACTCATTTTGTATACTACTATTCTTATAGTAAAACATACAATTTACAACTAATTATAGGTCAACAGTTTACACTACGAAGTTCCGCCCGTTGGAGCCCTTTTGGTCTTATAAGAGTTTAATATACTATTTTATGGAGAAAAATGAACGAGTATTTGCTTTTCAGTTTTGCGCAAGTAAACCAATATAAAACTCTTACACAACTTTTTGTGTTAACCGGCTGCACACCGGCTGTCTGAAGTCGGCTTTTTATTTACGAAGAGAGAAGGGAGTAGAATTTTACCTCTGCAATTTCAGACCGAGAAAATTGCGGTATTACATATGTATGTAGCTTGAAGCTGGTTTCTTTGTTGTTGTTGTTGTTGTTGTAGCGGCTACAACAACCCCGCCCAGATCGGTTGGTATCTCAGTCGTTTTCGTCGAGTTCCACTAACGGCAGCCCCAAGAAGCGTGCAGCCTCTATGGGGTCGGTCCACAGGGACAGCGCCGTTAGGGTTGTGGGGTTTTCCGGGCATGCGAAGAGATGTTTCGAGTCGTGAGGGGTTTCTCCGCATGCCGGACATTCATTCGGCACATCTGCATTTAGCCTACTCAGGTAAGAGTTCAGCCTGCTGCAGTAGCCAGAGCGAAGTTGGGCTATTGTTGTTCTTGTCTCCCGAGGCAGATGAAGCTCCGTCGCGTCAATGTCCGGTGTTTGTGTGCCTAGAACGGCATTCACAGGTCTAGAGTCTACATAACTCGAGACTGAGTCCCTGTGAATGCCGTTCAGGGCCTGTCGGTATGCTGACGGGTCCAGAGGCTGCTTAATGAACCTCTGGACTTCATCCGTAAGTTCATATAGATGCCTCCTGACGTGTCCAGGCGAGGGTTCCTCTGCAAGCAGCTGTCTGTTTGGGTGGCCGCATCTGCGGCTCCCAACCAGAAACTGCTTGCTGAGCATTATGTTATGCTCCTTAATTGGGAGCATTTTCGCCTCGTCATGGAGGTGGTGTTTGGGTGACATCAGGAGGCATCCGGTCGCTGTCCTGAGTGCGGTGTTCTGTGCTGTCTGTAGCTTCATCCACTGCATCCTACTAGTCCCCGGCGACCACACTGGTGCTGCGTAGTTTAAAACCGGCCGGCATATTGCCTTATATGGTACTGCCGGCTAGTGACTTGAGGACTTTGTTGCGGCTCTGTACTTTGTTGACAATAGCGGT
>NW_023480007.1:0-2262 GCF_013731165.1 Rhagoletis pomonella | reverse complement strand
GTCGAAACGAAGGGATCTTCATACTCTGCTCAAAACTGAGATGCTTCTCATTTTGTCAAATTTTCTCTTTTATTTCTTAAAAACCAAATAAAACTTAAGGGAAACCTCACGTAAATTAATAACTAAGCTGAATTTTTTTTTCCTCGTTCTACAATACGTCACTGCGTCGTAGTATAATGTTATGAGCGCCACCTGGGGAGAATTCTGAAAAGTCAAACCCGTAAGTAATGCCTAGCTTACATCAAACATTTTTTAATGAAGCATAATACTGAATTTGCACGCCTACAATATTTTAGGTAGAATTTCCATGTGCATCAAACAAGATGCAATGATAGCTAACTTGCCAACGAAAATGTGTTCGGTGCTAAAGTAAATTGCAACTAAGAGATAAACGGAAAAAGATGTACATACATAGATAAGTATAGCAAAATGTACTTTTAAATCTGAGCTATACAAACAGAAAGATTTTCGCCACTTGCCACCCAACCCAAAAATAATAGTACGTAGTTTTTTACACCTACGGTCATAACGACGAGTCACATTTACAGAATGACTCGTTTCTCGGCCAATCGCGCGGAAGAACGCCCCGATAAATTTACGGTTTTATGCCGGTTGTGCGGCGGAGCTCATGGCATTCGACTATACCCCCTTTACCGCGGCAAAGCGGTCGAAGCAAGATTGCGTGCAGTCCTGCTTCATAAATATTGCTCAAACTGCCTCTCGCCGTTCCACCGCCTCGACATGTGCAGCAGCAAGGATCGTTGCCACAGATGTCGTGAAAAGCATCACACCTCGCTCCATCTAGATGACTGCGAAGACCGAAGGCAACCAGCGCACGCGATCAACGATGGTGAGAGCTCGGATGGGGCCCTCTCTATTGACGTAACGGAGCAGACGAAGTCGTGGGCGCAGCAGGTCGCTGAGGAGGAATTGGAGGGGTTAGAGAGGATCGACTCTTCCCCACATGAGCGAGAAGAGCGCAACTCGGGACACCCCCAGACAGTTAGACCAGTTACCACCATGCGCGGGCGACGCGGAAACTCGTCCTTTCCGCTCGCCAACCCGCGCACCACACAACTGGCGCGACGCGGAAACTCGTCCTTTCCGCTCGCCACAATACAACTGGCGACAACACGACAGCGTAAGCAGCAACGACGCGACGGCGCGGAAACTCGTCCTTTCCGCTCGTCTAAGCGATCTTCCAGACTACAAAAAATCAACACCATACCGCAAAAACTGCTCCGACGAGAACAAAGATATTAATCGTGCCCTACACCCCGTTCCACCTACCGGCTTCCGAACAGGCCGCCTAACGCAAAGCGCAATACCAACGCCAATCATTCGTGCGCTTATACCCATCGCGCCGACCGCAATAGTGAGGATTGAAGCAAGGGGCCGACTTCATTTGGTCCGCGGAATGATTGACCCTTGCGCACCGAACTCGTTGGTTGATTCGGAACTAGTGAGAGATCTCCAGCTGGAACGCAATGGGTCCGGACGACTTCAGCGTTGCACGATCGCCATGCGAGGAAGATACGGCAGCTCCGACCGGATTACGACGCAAGCGGTCGTGCTGGACCACCACATACGTATGAGTCCGCCGTCGAACGTGGACCCTAACGTCGCGGCGCCGTTCCAGTTCATGCGCTTGGCGGATCCGCAATTCTTTCGCGCGTCACCAATACGCCTCACACTGGGCCTCGATTTGCATGCGCAGATGATGGTGAGCGGGACCCCCCATCCACCGTGGGTGGTCTCCTGGTCCAGGCGACCATATACGGTCTGGTTGTTTCGGGAGCCTGCCAACCATAAAGGTAGAGATTAAGAAGACAAAACCACACATACACACACACTCATCACACACATACCTTAATATTTAAATTTAAAAAAAAAAAGTGCATTGAAATTCCAAACCACGTCTGTTTCAATTAACAATGTCCTTTTCTCCACAGCCTCAGATGAGCCGGTCGCGACGAAAGCGTTGGCGAATAAGCAGACCCGCACAGTACAAAATCCGCGCTGCATATTATAGTTAGTCCTTAAGACTTTCCTCGCCTGCGTGTGACGGTTGAGACGCGACTCCTTTTTTTCATAGCTCGCTTACCGCAAGGGGCCGGTATGTTTAGGTCCGCGAACTAAATATATTGCACCACCCTAATCCGCGTTTTGTCACTTGATGTAAGAGCACACAAACACATACATAAGTTACGGCTATCTTTCCAGCCGCTAACAATAAGCCCCACTGTACGGTAACTTATTGGA
>NW_023480006.1:493-2262 GCF_013731165.1 Rhagoletis pomonella | reverse complement strand
ACTTTCAATTACTTGCGAAGTTTCAATTGTCCTCTAAATGTTTTTTTGTTTTTGCATTTTTGTGTTAGCAGTTTTAGGCAGAAAGAGAAAATAATATACATATAGATTTAATGCAGTTTAGTGTAGAGCATATACTACATATATACATATGTGCAAGCTTAGAAAAAAAAAATTAATTATTTTTTTTTGCTTTAATTTCGGATTAATTACAAATTTTGCGAATCGTACATAGACACGTTTCTAATAAACTTCCTACTCTTTTCAGACATGTTTCCGTACTCTAATAAATCACTTCGACAACTACCTACATACAAACATATAAACAACAAGTGCGCTCGGGTATAAAAATCAGCGCTTAGAAGGGTAAGTAGATAACTAAATTTTTATAACTCAAATTTTTTTATATATAAAACTGGCTATTAAATTAAAAAAAATGGAAAGGTAAAAATTTTGGGCTTGAAAAAAAAATACCCAAAATAAAAGGACGCACATTTTAATTATGAAATAAAGGTAATAAATTATTTTACACTATGCGTTGTTTGTATTTTAATATAAAGTTGATATAGTTACTGCAATTAAAGGTAGAAAACAGTATCCAACAAATGGCCACCCCAACTGTGGTGACAGACTTTTATTATGCTTTCGCGAGATTTTTAATCAAAATTTCACACAATTGTGGCCCAATTTCGCTAATAACGCCTTCAATTGTGGGAGAAATGTTAAAAAGGAAAGACATCGCAAGACGTTAAATCGCATGTTCTTGCTGCTCAGTTTGTTTAAGTGTGTTTCAACAATAATAATTCACATTGTTTTTATAAATTTTTTATGATGTCCTACGTACAAAATAAAAATATGTTCAACGCAAATGAAAAAGTGCGTTTCTGTTGGCATACCCTCTAGTACTCGGTAGAGGTTAATTTCAATTGACAATTTCTATTTAGAGAATCTGTGACAATACAATTCAATTTTTTTGAATAGAAGTATTTCTTGATTTCATGCTTACATAATTTATTTTTGTTTATAATTTAAAACTATAACTAGATTTATGATCCATATTTTAAAAGAACATACCTACATACACTGGTGGCAGAAATAATAGAGTCGCCTTATTTTGACCAGTTTTGGCTAATTTCTTTAACTTATTTAATGTTTAATATTAAAAAAAAAGAGTTTACAGCAAGGTATCAAATTGCCCACCAAGTACTCTTAAAAGCTTTTTAAACGATATGAAACCACTAAGGCCGCGTAGCTATAACTATTTGGTTCGAAACTACTCATAGCTGGACATAACCTATCGTACGTGTCTATGCGTAAACAACTTTTATTTTTGATCTAGACGATCTCTACCAAGTAGACACATATGGGCAAATCCGAGAAATAGTCAACCAAAAACCGAATAAAATCATGCAATTCAAAATCTCAAATTTGTGTATCATACATACTCATTAATGTATATTAATTTCATTTTTCATCTCATTTATTTGAGAAATTTCGCTAAAAAATAAACTCTCTTAGCGACAAGATTTTAATAAAAATTTTTTCCTTTTTTAATTTGTTTTTCTTTTAATTCTCAGATTTTATTGTTTAAAAAAGAAAAATATTTTTTTGCTTTTTTTTATTTTTAATTAAATTTGTTTTTTCTTATTTAATTTTTTATATTTTATTGTTTTGAAAAGAAAAACATTTTTTATTTCGATTTATTTTTAGCATCTAAACATATTTTATTATTTTTTTAATTTGATTTTATTTTATTATTTTAATTTATGTAT
>NW_023480006.1:0-393 GCF_013731165.1 Rhagoletis pomonella | reverse complement strand
ATTTTTTTAATTTGATTTTATTTTATTATTTTAATTTATGTATTTTAATTTTACTTTCTAGATTTTGTTTTAAAAATAAAAATACATATTTTTTAATTTTATTTAATTTTTAAGTATGTACAATTTTCTTTATTTTTGATATATTTTTTTTTAAGTTAAACAAAAAAGAGTTTACAATAGATACTATTTAGTTTTTATAAAGTATTTTTTTGTTTTTCTTCTGTTTTATTTAATTAGTTTTCTTTTGTTAATTTCATATTCTTTAAATTTTTGGATTTTATTGTCATAAAAGAAAAACACGTTCTTATTTCATTTAATTTTTAGCATCTTATTGAATTTTTTTTCTAATATAATTTTTTATTCTTTTTTAATTTCTGTATTTTAATTTTAATT
>NW_023480005.1:0-2262 GCF_013731165.1 Rhagoletis pomonella | reverse complement strand
GCCGCGATTCAAAACATATGTATAAACTGAATTTCAATTCGCTTTGAAAGAGCGAAGTGTTTTGGCTCACACTCCATTTCAAATCGGTAGTTTATTTCTCCAGACTGTTAGAAAGAGTGTATAAACACCGCTCTCACTCAAAGCGAATTGGAGATCAGCTGTTCCACTCAAAGTAGCATTCGAACAGTGTCACCACAATTTCTTTAATTTAAGAATTATTGCAATTTGTTTTAACATTGTAAAGTAAAATATTAACTAATTTATTAACACATTTGGTAGAAAATCATTTATCTTAAATAAAGTATATTTCAAGTATTACCAATTTGTTTACATGCGAATTAAAGCTCAATTTCTTTCAAAAACTTTACTGCTATTAAAGTTTTCTGCTGCAGCTCTTATTGAAGAGGAATGGCAGCATTGTATGCCAAACTCAAGTTGATTTTCAGCAAAGAAATACAAGCTATTGTGAAATGTGAAATAAAATGGAATATAAAAAGAAAAGGAATATATGGAGGGAAAAAGAAATAATAGAAATGATTTCTGTTATAAAAGAAAAGCATATATTAAAATTGTTGGACAGCAAAATAAAAAGGAATCGAAGCATTTTTGAAGAGGTGGCTCGTGCATTGAATTCCAACGGAATCAAAAAGGACGCCATCCAAATTAGAGCGAAATTCAAATCACTTAAAAGAGATTATTACAAAGCCAAGCGGAATAATAATAGCAGTGGTGCTGAAAGACAAACCTGTGATTATTTCGATATGTTAGATGAAGTGCTTGGTCATCGATCTGCAGTATCTGTAGAGGGGGTGGACACTTCACAAACCGAGCAACCAGAAGACGACACAAATACTTCGCAAAGCAGCTATTTAGAAGTGGAAGTAGATTGTATTGAAGAAAACGAACATGCCGATGTTTCGGAACCCAGTCCCGCATGCCGTACTTCTCGTAATCCGAAAACATTCAAAAATCAAAGTGCGTTAAGTATTGTGGTTAAAGACGGGCTTGCATTACATAATACTACGTTCAAATTGACGAGCTAAACATGTTAAATGGGCTTGAACCAGTTAAATGAACAAAATATGTTCATAAGCAAGTTAAATCGCATGCAATTGTTGTTGGAAAATTGAACCAGTTAAATCATTTAACTCGTTTGAAAACCAGTTCAACGCAGAGTTGTATCGGAAAGCTTTCTGCTCCGGCCAATCAGAAAGACCCAAAAGCTTTCATTTGACATGCCAACATTCAAAAAATTTATATTTTGAAAAATATTAAAAATTAAAAATTATCAAAAAATATCAAATTTGTATGCATGTCTGCCCGCCAAAAAAGAGGCCAAGGCGGTAATTAGTTATTTCCCATGAGGTCTCATCGCACGCAGAGATAAATAGTGCATACGAACTAAACATTTTGAAGTCTCTAAGTAATACGTATAATTTTTTTTTCAAGGAAATAGGTTTTGTTCATGCGTTATATTGAAGAAATGCGCAACACCATCGAGAAAAAAATTCTCAAAAATAAACGGGATTTTCTAGAATTTTCAAACCTGCACATTATTATACTACACCTTTTCAAGTTTATAATGATTATAATGAGTAAATATAAATTCATATTGAGAAATCCCAAATTGATAATGAGAAACGTAAATTCATATTGAGAAAATACAAATTCATAATGAGAAATGTAAACTTGTATTGAGAATATATAAATTGATAATGAGAAATGTAAATTCATAATGAGAAAATACAAATTGATAATGAGAAAAGCAAATTCATATTGAGAAAATACAAATTGATAATGAGGAATGTAAGTTCATAATGAGAGTATATAAATTGATAATGAGAAAACGTAAATTCATAATGAGAAAATGTAAATTGATAATGAGAACATAAAAAATTATATCAATGGAGAGCTAATGCCTTGATATTAAGTAAATTAAAGCAAACATCAAAGGACACTGCCAAAAAATTATATAATATGCAAGTACATTTACAACGCGAAATTAAAGTTAGTCAACGCATTTACACCCCCACATGCATATCGACTAAGCTTAGAACATCTCCGTGGAATGTAGTTGTATGTTGTATTGCTCTTGCGCAGTCTCCTCCCGTTACATAGTTTTTTGCTTCATCCACTGCCCTTTCGAGGTACTGCAATCTTTGCTCGCACACCCCAGCCCCACTTACTTATGGTATACGTAGATGTGCCCTTACATTATACTTTATTTTGGACCATATACTCTCGATGGGGTTAAGCATTGGG
>NW_023480004.1:0-2263 GCF_013731165.1 Rhagoletis pomonella | reverse complement strand
TGCCCATCAGGCAGTGTGCGGTGATTACCCCGACTACTAATCTGAGAGAGGAGCGGTCCAGCCGAGTGAGAGCTATGGATCGCTTTACATCAATCTTTGGCCATGTTTGCCTGGTAATATGACGGGTGGTTTCCACAGCCCCTCTTATATTTACCTCCTCAACGAGTTTCGCCTTTAGTCTGTGTTTGCAGGAGGTTAGAGGTATGCCCGCATTCCGAGCAAAATTGACTACAGATATTTCCGTCCCCCTCCTTGCCAGCTCGTCGGCTAGGCAGTTGCCAGGGATGTCCCTGTGTCCAGGGACCCATACAACAGTCAAGGAGCATTTTGATGCCAGCAGGTTGAGAGTATTTCTGCATTCGATGGCTACTTTGGACGTTGCTTCGTTAGAATTGAGAGATTTGATAGCAGCCTGGCTGTCAGAATAGATAGAGATAGGCCGTCCTGGAGGGGCGGAGGTTATAAGCCGCCTCCATTATGGCGTTTAATTCCGCTTGAAAAACGCTGCAATGGTCCGGTAAGCGAAAACTGAGATTTAGCGCGAGTTCGTCAGAGTAGACCCCGCTACCCACTCTTTTGTTTAGCTTGGAACCATCTGTATATATGGCTGTAGACCCTGGGTTCAGGTCTGTGGCCCTTTCCCACTCGTTCCTCTCTGGGATTCTTGTGGAGAATTTGTTATCTAAACAGAGTAGAGGAGTGGTATAATCTATCTGTCGTAGATTATCCGGTAGAGTTTCAAGTACTTTTGCGTGCCCGAATCTGAGGTCCCTCCACGGCTGGATTGTATTTAGCCTAGCCGCACTACAGCCGGCCTGAAATTTGCCGTAGAGATCCACAGGTGGAAGATTTAAGATTATTTCCAGGGATTTGGTGGGTGTAGTGGGCAAGGCTCCCGTGACGAGTATGGCAGCCGTCCTCTGCACACGTTCCACCTTGGCTCTGGATACGGTGTTGTTTAGAGCAGGCCACCATACGGTGACCCCGTAGAAAAGGATGGGTCTTATCACAGCTGTGTACATCCAGTGTACTATATGTGGTTTTATTCCCCATTTTTTGCCTATAGCCGTTTTGCAGGCATACAGGGCAGTATTGGCCTTCCTGGAACGGTCTTCAGTGTTTCGCTTCCAGTTCAGCTTCCTGTCCAGAATAACACCAAGGTATTTCACCTCGGTTGAGAGAGTGAGTGCCACCCCGTTTAGGGCGGGAGGTTTAAATAAGGGAGTTTTATACTTCCTTGTGAAAAGTACCATTTCTGTCTTGGCAGGATTGACACTAAGTCCACATTCCTTGGACCAGATGTTTACCAGACCGAGTGCGTTTTGCACCAACTCACTCAGGACCTGAAGATCTTTGCCCGTTGCAACGATTGCTATGTCATCGGCGTACGCTATGACTTGACAACCGGTGCTCTTTAGGCTTAGAAGTATGGTGTTCACTGTTAGATTCCAGAGTAGAGGGGAGAGAACGCCCCCTTGGGGGGTGCCCCTGGTCACATACTTTGTAATGGAACCCTCCCCTAGTTCTGATAGAATAGTTCTCTTTCCGAGAAGGGGCTCAACAAAATCCACCAGACCTCGCTGCACCCCCGCCATAAGAAGGGAGTTAACAACAGACTTCGGGTAGACGTTGTTGAAAGCACCCTCGATATCGAGAAAAACACACTCACACTATTAGTTTTTGAAAAAATTATATGTTAAGGATTTATATAAACCCGATAACATTCTCGAATTTCGTCCTTCTAACTTTATCAGCTTATAAAATTACCTATTCGTCCTTGTGATTCCAAAAAATTTTAATTTTTTTTATATTCTAAAGAAATTTTCTCTTGCATTTGGTATCCATATTTGTTGTTCTAGATTGCATTGCATTTTTTAAATAATTTTTATAATTAATCACAAGATTGTTTAAAATAAATCCAGAAGACAAACAGAAAAAAATAAAAACGCCATTTTAAATAAAAAGTAGGCTTCAAACCCATTTTTTTTTATTTTTTTTATCGCAGGAGAGCTTCTCAACCAATATTGAAGCAATTTTTGCGATTTAATTTTTTGAAAAGTAATGAAGTAAATCCCGGAACTAATCCCGGGATGCGGGGATTGTGACAACGACATCCCGAAAATCCCGGGATTGGAAAAAGCTGAAAAATTAACATCCCTAGTACTTACACAACTGATACCGATACACTTGCAATATTGCCAAGCTTACATACTAACACACATAAAATATTTTTCAAAACTTGTTAACAAAATGTATTAAAAGT
>NW_023480003.1:0-2263 GCF_013731165.1 Rhagoletis pomonella | reverse complement strand
GAGCTAATAAATTACTTTGGGCGAGAGACCTTACCTTTTACTCAATGTTAGGCTTCCCCGACAGCTTCCTATACAGGATCAAGCCTAAGTACTTGACCCTGTCGGAGAGCCGCAGACGAACAACCTGACTCGAGGGAAGGGCAACAGCGGGTATCTTGTACTTCCTGGTATACAAGACCAGTTCCATTTTGCAGGAATTTACTGCGAGGCCGCCGTTGATCGCCCACCTAGTTATCTGCAACAGGTAACCTTGAGGCACAAAAAAGGGGTGTACAGGAATCGGCCCCTAACCAGAAGATCATTATCTACATAGGCGATCACCCGACATCCCCCTTTTTCCAGTTCCTCTAGAAGGTCGTTTACAACCGCAATGGAGAGCAGGTCAGGGAGAACACCACTACTCCGCCGCGACAGTTCTGTCACAAAGTAAGCTGTAGATAAGCCTTATTAGGTTAGTTTCAACCCCCAGATTATGAATAGACTTGACTATTGCCTCTGGAGTGACATTGTTAAAGCCCCCTCGATATCGAGAAGGCCCCTACTGCGTGAAGGCTGCCTCTGACCACTTTAGCAATGTGAGCAGCGTGGTATCCACCGGCCTTTCGATAAGCATGTTTGAGCTCTTGAAAGATAGTCACGAGGTCTATCCATCTCTATAGCGGATGACAGACTTACAGGCCTAAAATCCCTAGGACAAACATAAGAGGTTCTTCCGGCATTCGGGATGAACGCAACACCGACTACCCTCCAGGCCTTGGGGATGTACCCGGTCCTCACGCAGTTCGCAAGTATAATACCATCGGTCACCGTAGACTTTAATGGTTTGAACGAATTTATCGCCCAGGCCATGTGACGATCGTCCAGAAGATCGGATAACTACAGGACCTGAAGTATAAAATATTGCAAAGAAGTACATTTGACTGTACTTCGACGTACGAAGTACAAGAGCTAAAAAAAAGTACTGTACTTCCGAAAGAAATACGGTCGGTCACATTAGGTATTACAAATGCATGTATGTAAACACTTTCGTTGGTTAACCAAAGAGTGCACATTTTTCATTGACAACATGTATTTGCACATACATACGTACATATAGCATATACATATGTAAGTTTACATTAAATACACCAATTTATTACCTCTGAACAAACATGCATACAGTCTAAATATGTATACATATTTACATTTGATTTATTGTTTACTTTAGAATATTTTGCTTCTTTTTTTTTTGAACGAATTATAGGCATTTTATTTTTAATCATTTACTTGTAACGGGTGATTTTTTTGAGGTTAGGATTTTCATGCATTAGTATTTGACAGATCACGTGGGATTTCAGACATGGTGTCAAAGAGAAAGATGCTCAGTATGCTTTGACATTTCATCATGAATAGACTTACTAACGAGCAACGCTTGCAAATCATTGAATTTTATTACCAAAATCAGTGTTCGGTTCGAAATGTGTTTCGCAAACCCAATTGCTGCGAACGGCGACGAATCGACATTTCACGGTCTTCAGCAACACTCTCAGAAACAGACGCAATATTCTCTTCTGTACGCACTGTACGCATTCGTGTGGTTGGTTTAATGTCCAATAAAGTAAACTGAGTGCGAAACTTGGTCACAATCGCATTAATTGTTTGCTCACTTGGTCGATTATGTAGACCATAAATCGGACGCGCGAAACACATTTCGAACCGAACACTGATTTTGGTAATAAAATTCAATGATTTGCAAGCGTTGCTCGTTAGTAAGTCTATTCATGATGAAATGTCAAAGCATACTGAGCATCTTTCTCTTTGACACCATGTCTGAAATCCCACGTGATCTGTCAAATACTAATGCATGAAAATCCTAACCTCAAAAAAATCACCCGTTACAAGTAAATGATTAAAAATAAAATGCCTATAATTCGTTCAAAAAAAAAAGAAGCAAAATATTCTAAAGTAAACAATAAATCAAATGTAAATATGTATACATATTTAGACTGTATGCATGTTTGTTCAGAGGTAATAAATTGGTGTATTTAATGTAAACTTACATATGTATATGCTATATGTACGTATGTATGTGCAAATACATGTTGTCAATGAAAAATGTGCACTCTTTGGTTAACCAACGAAAGTGTTTACATACATGCATTTGTAATACCTAATGTGACCGACCGTATTTCTTTCGGAAGTACAGTACTTTTTTTTAGCTCTTGTACTTCGTACGTCGAAGTACAGTCAAATGTACTTCTTTGCAATATTTTATACTTCAGGT
>NW_023480002.1:0-2263 GCF_013731165.1 Rhagoletis pomonella | reverse complement strand
AAACAAGGGGCAAAATTTTATTAACAAAAAAATTTAATTTTTTTTTTTCAGAGTTACGTTGACAGTTCTGAGTAGCCCTTCGAGAGTTCTAACTAAAGCTCTTAAAAAGTTTTTTTTTTCCGACCAATAGAAAAAAGCATAAACAAGGGGCAAGTTTTTATTGACAAAAAGTTGTATTTGTTTTTCAGAGTTCTGCTGAGAGTTCTGAGTAGCCCCCCGAGAATTCTGACCAAAACTCTTATAAAGCCTTTTTGTCCGACCAATAGTAAACAACTTATAAAGAAACAAGGGGCAAAATTTTATTAACAAAAAATTTCATTTGTTTATTCGGAGTTCTGTTGAGAGCTCTGAGTAGCCCCTCGAGAGTTCTAACTAAAACTCTTATAAAGTTTTTTGCCCGCCCAATAGTAAAAAAGTTATAAGTGAAAACAAGGGGCAAAATTTTATTAACAAAAAAATTTAATTTGTGTTCGAAAGGATCTCGCAAGGTTATCAAAAGAATAAGAAAGCTGAATGTCTTCTCAACTCGAACGTATATTTGTGAATGAAGAAAATTTGTATAATGAAATTCAGTAACAAATTTTCTCTTTTTGATGTTTATATGATAACTGAATCAAATGGAAATATTATATATTGCTTTCTAATACAATAGTAGAAAATATCGCAAGTACTATTCTAACACTCCTTCTCAATATATACATATTTCAAACCAAGTACATGTTTAATAAAGACCCGGATCGGAGCTATGTCTCTAAAAAAAAATTTAATTTTTTTTTCAGAGTTACGTTGGCGCTCTTAAAAAGTTTTTTTTCCGACCAATAGAAAAAAGCATAAACAAGGGGCAAATTTTTATTGACAAATAGTTGTATTTGTTTTTCAGAGTTCTGCTGAGAGTTCTGAGTAGCCCCCCCGAGAATTCTGACCAAAACTCTTATAAAGCCTTTTTGTCCGACCAATAGTAAAAAACTTATAAAAAAACAAGGGGTAAAATTTTATTAACAAAAAATTTCATTTGTTTATTCGGAGTTCTGTTAAGAGCTCTGAGTAGCCCCTCGAGAGTTCTAACTAAAACTCTTATAAATTTTTTTGCCCGTCCAATAGTAAAAAAGTTATAAGGGAAAACAAGGGGCAAAATTTTATTAACAAAAAAATTTAATTTGTTTTTCAGAGTTCTGTTGAGAGTTCTGAGTAGCCCGCGAGAATTCTAACCAAAACTTTTATAAAGCTTTTTGTCCGACCAATAGAAAAAATGTTATAAGCAAAAACATGGGGCAAATTTTTATTAACAAAAAAATTGTATTTGTTTTTCAGAGTTCTGTTAAGAGTTCTGAGTAGCCCGCGAGAATTCTAACCAAAATTCTTATAAAGATTTTTGTCCGACTAATAGTAAAAAAGTTATAAGCAGATATAAGGGGCAAATTTTTATTAACAAAAGGTTCATTTATTTTTTCGGAGTTATGTTAAGAGTTCTGAGTAGCCCCCCGAGAGTTCTAGCGAAAACTCTTATAAAGTTTTTTGCCCGACCAATAGTAAAGAAGTTGTAGCCAAAAACAAGGGGCAAATTTTTAAAAACAAAAAAATTTCATTTGTTTCCGTTTTGTTGAGAGTTCTGAGTAGCCCCCCTGAGACTTCTAACCTAAACTCTTATAAAGGTTTTTTTTCCGACCAATAGTAAAAAATTATAAGCAAAAACAAGGGGGAAATTTTTTTGAACAAAAAATTTTTATTTGTTTTTTCAGAGTTCTGTTGAGAGTTTTGAGTAGCCCCTTGAGAGTTCTAACTAAAACTCTTGTAAGGTTTTTTCGTCCGACCATTAGTAAAAAAGTTATAAGCAAAAAAAGGGCAAAATTTTATTAACAACATATTTCATTTGTTTTTCAGAGCTTTGTTGAAAATTCTGAGTAGCCCCCGAAAATTCAAACCAAAACTCTTACAAAACTTTTTGTCCGACCAATAGTAAGAGAGTTATAAGCAAAAACATGGGGCAAATTTTTATTAACAAAAAAATTTCTTTTGTTTTTCAGGTTTCTGTTGAGAGTTCTGATAAGCCCCCCGAGAATCCTAACCAAAACTCCTATAAAGCTTTCTGTCCGACCAATATTAAACAATTTATAAGCAAAAGCAAGGGGCAAATTTTGATTAACAAAAAATGTTATTTGTTTTTTCAGAGTTCTGTTGAGAGTTATGAGTAGCCCCTCGAGAGTTCTAACTAAAACTCTTGTAAAGTTTTTTCGTCCGACCAATAGTAAAAAAGTTATAAGCA
>NW_023480001.1:0-2263 GCF_013731165.1 Rhagoletis pomonella | reverse complement strand
GTATTTATTTTCAATTCTTGCGCCGAGTCACGATAGGCAGGAGTTTGTTAAGTTTCGATCCCTAAAACTGTTCAGCTACAGAACTAAATTCATCAGCCGATTTTATGTCTTTATTTCAATGATTTATTTATTGAGAGAGGACAGTATCGATTTCTTAATGCTGAAATGCAGATCTGATATATCAAACGTGCTGGAATGAGATTTAAAATCCTGGCATAAGCAACGGAGTGGGTCGTGCAATTCAAAATTAGTTTTACAAGCTTTCAGAAATAAGGAACAAAAGTGTGACTTATTTTGGAACGAATTTCCGTCATCCCTTGACAAGGGATCATCTTACCACCCTGTCGGAAAAATCAACCAACACCAACACACAAACAAAAGTGTCTTGATACCCGGGAGGGAACATTAAGGCTAACTTCGCCCATAAGAAGCAGACTTGAAATTGAGCCTGTCAGTAATTTAACTAGAAATATTGTACCAAGCATTTGCCTGCGGCTGGAAAGTGTAGGAAGATTGTTAAGTTTTAATCGGCTCGTATAAGGTGGAAGGTTATATTGAGAATCCCAAGGGAAATTTCTTAAAGCAAAAAGTAGGAATTGTTTTTGAATTGATTCTATCTTGTCTGAGTAAATTTGATACCTTGGATTCTAAACCACCGAACCGTATTCCAGAATTGGCCTAACTAATGTTGTAAACAGGGTTTTAGTGATATAAGGGTCACAAAATTCTTTTGACCATCATTTCACAAATGCAACTACACCTTTTGCATTGTTGACTGTCACATTAATATGAAGATTAAAGCTAAGCTAAGGATCCATTGTGATACCAAGGTCCAGAAAATTATATACCTGTTCCAGGTTATGGTTACATATTGTATAAGAAGCGGGATGAACAGCTCTTCGCGAGAAGCGCATTACTGTACATTTCTTAATATTTAGAGGCATAAGATTTACTTGACACCAGTAAGCCATGCTGTTTAAATCTGATTGTAGCAAAGACATTTGTTTAATTGAAATGTACGATTTATAAAGCTTTACATCATCTGCATACATTAAAATTTTGGAAAATTTTATATCTGTAGAAATATCGTTTATAAAAAGCAAGAACAGAACCGGGCCTAGGTGGCTACCTTGAGGGACTCCTGAAGTAACATCAATGACGTCAGAGATAGTATTTTTAAACATTACCCTTTGTGATCTATCATAGAGGTATAAAGAGATCCAACGTAGAAAATTAGGTGGAAGACCAAGAAGATCAAGCTTATAGATGAGCAACGAGTGGCACACTTTGTCAAATGCTTTACTGAAGTCAGTATATATAACATCAACAGTTTTGCTTTCACTAAATGCTTTTGAGATATAGGATGTTAATTCAAGTAAATTTGTAGTTGATTTGCTCTTGCAAAATCCATGTTGACTATATGAAATGCTAAAAGAGATAGAATGAGTCAACTGATTTGCTATAATTGCTTTAAATAATTTACGAATTGCAGAAAGCTTAGCTATCCCCCGGTAGTTCTCCACTGAGGATCTGCTACCGCTTTTATGTAACGGGGTTATGAACGATTCCTTCCATATAGTTGGAAAAACGCCCTCTTTAAGAGACAAATTAAATAACGCTGTTAATGGCTCATAGAGATAATCAGCACAATTTATAAGAATACAGGTAGGGATCTGGTCAGGACCCTAACTGAAGGACTGCTTTAAGGATTTCATATAAACTGCTACATCATCGGGAGATATTACTGGGATATTTATTGAGTTCATTGGACATAGTTTAAAAGGATAGTCAATGTTAGCATGTTAGTTAATGGAATAATTGGATTTAAAAAACTGAGCGAACATCGCAAAAAAATATAGAAAAAAGGTGTTTTCTTAACAGCGGTCGTCCCTCGGCAGGCAATGGCAAACCTCCGTAAAACTGTAGGTCCCTCCACTTTGTGTGTGACAACATCAAGGCGCACGCCACAAGTCGGAGGAGAAGCTCGGCCAAACACTAACATATGTGTAGGCGCCAATCTATGATTATTATTATTACTATTATATGCGAGGTATAACCTCTGAAAATTTGACTGAAATCTATGCTGTAGTTTTTTGAGTTACCTCCGAACAACGAAAACGGCTATTATTTTATATATATATAGAAGATAGCTAAACCATAGCATAAGCATTTAGAATTGTCAGTCGTTTTCATATAGCCATGAATAAAGGTTGATACATGATAGATAAAAATAAATGAAATGCTCGTCTGTTGTAATCTCAAA
>NW_023480000.1:0-2263 GCF_013731165.1 Rhagoletis pomonella | reverse complement strand
ACGTGAGTGTGTGTGTGTGTGTGTGACTGTTTGGGGATGTCAACACACTGCCACGTTCCATGCTATGCACAACAACGCTTGTTGTTGTTATTTTTCCAATTATATTCAATTGAATTTCTGATGTAAGACGCCACTAAACTTTGGTGCGGCGGTGGATGCAATCCTTTCAGCCGATCAGCGGTTGCGTCAAGCCACTATAGAAGTACACACACACACGTATATGACAAGGACATAAGTAACCATTGACAGTTGCATAAGTGACAACTGAAATTAAGAGGCTGTGGGTTATGGTGCGCTGATGGAGATTCGGTGGAAAGAAGTTTTCTTTTATATTTATTTATAAAACTAACTGCAAGCAGTAGCGATTGGCGCACGAAACTCCCAAGCCGCAATGGCGGGACTCAAGGGAGGCTGCATTCCATGGAGACCGACTAACCTTTTGTACAGATCAGGTTTTCATTGAGCAGCATGATCTAAACCTGTCTAACTACCAGATTACGCAAGCGTTTTCCAGGCCGAAACGTTTGCAATTGAGGAGACATCAAATGGCGGCCGCTGCGGCTGAGTGGCTAAAGGTGCGTAATACCACTCCGTTTGACCACGGTTCCATCTTTGGTGCGGGAAATATCTCAATCAGAAAAAGCGTTTTCTAACAGTGGTCGCCGCTGGGTAGGCAATGGCAAACCTGCGAGCGTATTTCTGCCATGAAAAACCTTTCCATAAAATTCATTTGTCGTCAAATTGTAGGTCCCTCGATTTGTGCAATAACATTGGAGGAGAAACTCGGCCAAATACTTAGCAAAAGTGTCAGTGAAAATATATCATTATTATTAAGGTACATTAAAAAGAGTGCACCCGCGATAACGCAGGTGGATATATTCCTTGATAGCCAAACTGCCATTCAGGCACTCTTTTCTATCTCTTTTAGATCTCAACTAGTCACTGTAGGAGAAAACTGATTTCGATCTCTGATCAATACGAAATTACCTAATATGGGCCCCGGGACATGAGACTTTTTTAACTCCGCACTGAATGTGTCCCACGTGGTGAACATGGGTGGTGCTCTCAGGCTGATCAAAGGAAAAATTTCCGAAATGTATCACTCGAAGGCTAGACAGAGATAACATCGTACAGGATCTCTTTCTCCGCGCATACAAGTGCAGGGCCGCAATAAGGTCCTCAAGTCGCTCGACAACAGCACCTGGAGCAAAGACTAAGAAACGCTGCAGGCAGCATACCAGGCGATTGGCCGGCCAGTTCTAAAATATGCTGCACCTGTTTGGTTGCCGGGGACTAGTCAGATGTAGTGGACGAAGCTACAGATTTGTCAGAACGCCGCACTACGGACTGCGACACGGTGCCTTCTGATGTCGCTTGAGCACAATCTTTACAGCGAGGCCCAAATGTTTCCCATAAGGGAGCACAACAAAATACACAGCAAGCACTTTCTGGTGAGATGCCATAGACGTGAGCACACCAACATACCCGTGCTAAAGGTGGAACCTGTGCCCCGGCACGTCAGAGGGGACGCGGTCCAGACATACATCGACCAACCACTGGTACCGACGACGTACCATTGAGCGATCAACGGCATTCATAGGGAGTCGATCACCACCTACCACGACTGCGGGCGCCCAATCACCGCCTATGTCAGACACAGACCATCAACTGCCAAGAGATACCCGCATTACTCTGGCACAGTTACGGTATGGACACTGTAGCCGTCTCAACAGCTACCTGTCCGGACTCCCCATACGACACCAACGCCTCTCTGTCTTTAGTCCGACCCTGTTGAAAGTACCCATTTTATGGGCCTACCTTTAGTTGAACCAAAATAGGTCGGGTTTAGTAGTGCCACTACAACAACAACAGGGACATTGGAACACTTTCTTTGCGAGTATACAGCGCTCCCAAGGATGAAGCTAAGGACATATGGCAAACCATTCCCACGGAATATTTCAGGATACAGCCACCTGTCTCTGTATGACGTACTGAAATTGATGATATTCGCCAAGTTGTGAAATGAAAACGGCAAAACTTGCTAATCGCTCGTTATCAGTTTGATAGCCCACTTAAACCAACCAACTTATTAAAGAAATTCTATGAACTTGTCCATTTTCTCTGAAATTAATTTGATACTAACTACTAGAAATCTTTCCAATTAGAGCCCTTTGAGAAGAAACCTGCTAGAGAGAGAGATGGAGTACTATAAACACCATTCTACACCTCGGAATGGTTTTTTTTTCATGCAGAACTCTGTCCC
>NW_023479999.1:0-2264 GCF_013731165.1 Rhagoletis pomonella | reverse complement strand
CAAACTCGGTGTGGTTATTGTGCTTGCCACATATAAGCAAAACGTTGAAAATTATTGAAATCGGACTAAAATTGAGGCCGCTTTTCATATAACGGTAAATTTCAGATATGCTTGAAATTTCAATATTTCGAAATTTAAGGACGCTAATTTACTTAAAATGTATACACCCCGGCTTATCATGTAGGGGTAGCTTTCGGAAAGGTGGAAAACATATATTTAATACTTGCGCCGGGTATTTAATGTTCGGCTCCGCACGAACTTAGACTTTCTTACTTGTTATGAATGAATTTACTTGGCTTTGAGAAATATGCGAGTGCGTTTATGAATGAAATAGTTATTGTTGTATTTGAGTATACGTGTAATTATATATGTACATATATATGTGCGTAGTATTTAGGCAGCAATATGCACATATATATGTATGTACTTATGTACATATGCATGTTGCAAGTGTCTGGCTATGTGTTGCTAGGTTGCAGGGGAATGCAGAAATATATTCATGTGTATTTTTTATAAAATTAAATAAATTAATATAGTTAAATTATATTAAATGTACTTTTATATTAGTTAGAATTGCTGATTTGCATATCTACATGACCATTTGTTAAATATAATTTATTCAGTAGTTAATATTGCTAAAAACTTAAAAAGCATCTTTTCAAGTTCGCTTCTTGTACGAGTATTATATTATGTTGTTGCGAGTTAACTTTGCGATGGAAGCCGGAATAAAATAAAAGACCAGTGTTACGTCTTTACACTTCAGTGGTTTATTTCAGAATGAAAATCAAAAATGATTACAACATAAATTGCGACTCGATTTCAACTGCGCAGAAAATGAACCGTTACAAAAACTGAAAAACAATGTTGTTGCAAAGGGGAAAGTACAAATAAGAGACAAACGTGGTTGCCAGATTTCCAACACTCCTCCTCAACAACAATGATTTTCATTACAAATTATTTATGCATTCCAAGTAATTCAATTAGCTTCACATGTTTTGCCTTACAAAGGTTTTTAGTCAAAATGTCCGCTGGCATATTGGCGGTACTTAAATATTTTAAACATATTTTATTCCTGTTTACAACTTCTCTTATGTAGTGATATTTAATGTCTATGTGCTTACTCCTATTATGGTAAACAGGGGTCTTTGCCAAATAATGCGAACTCAAATTGTCGCCATATATTGTCAATGGACCTTCTTCCTTGTAGCAATTCAGTTCACTAAGTATACTCTTTACATATACCGCCTCTTTTGCTGTTGCCGATAATGCCATGTACTCAGCTTCAGTACTGCTCAGCGCAACTGTCGGTTGCTTCTTACTCTCCCACGAGAACGCACAACCTGCCAGTTTAAAAACGTACCCTGTGTAGGACCGTCTATCGTCTACACTGCTACCCCAATCAGCATCTACGAAGCCCTCTGCTTGCTTGCCGGTTTGCCTGAAATGAAGTTTAAAATTTTTCGTTGCAGAAATATACCTTAATACATGCTTCGCTGCTGCCTCATGGTCAACATGAGGATCTCGGTTACATTGCGCCAATTTGCTAACTGAATGTAAAATATCTGGTCTAGTCGTCACAGCCAGATACATTAACATCCCAATAATTGACTGGTATTGAGTAGAGTCTACCTTCTCGCACTCATCTTTCAAACATTTTATGCTAAATCCAGGATCTAGTGGTGTAGATGCTCCGCGACACTGCTCCATGCCATACTTCTTAAGCATGTCTTGCACATATTGTGTATGACCGACAGAGATAGTCCCAATACTACCTAGGCGCTCAATTTCCATACCAAGAAAATGATGAACTCTGCCTTTGTCAACTACTTCGAAGCTCTCTGCAATTTTTCTCTTTATCGCTACTAGATCTGTCTCACTCGAACATGCAACAATGATGTCATCAACGTAAACTGCAATCAAGTTGTACTTGTCACCTGCATTCTGTTTATATAAACACGGCTCGTTTACGCAGCTTTCGAAACCAATATTTTTCAATGCAGTGTCTAATTTATGGTTCCCTTCTCGACCCGATTGTTTAAGTCCATAAATCGCTTTCTTTAGTTTAAGCACACGCTTCGGATACTTCGAACTAATGAATCCTTCTGGTTGCTCCATAAAGACTTCATCCTCAAGTTCACTATTGAGGTATGCCGTCGATACATCTAACTGATGCATATGCAATTCTAGTTCTGCGGCCAATGCAAACTGTACTTGTCGCCTGCATTCTGTTTATATAAACACGGCTCGTTTACGCAGCTTTCGAA
>NW_023479998.1:0-2264 GCF_013731165.1 Rhagoletis pomonella | reverse complement strand
TATGTGAACATACTTTAACATCACCATAACCTCAGCCATACATACATGGTCTGTGAGCACATTTATACATGCTAGTTTACGGGTTTTAAAATACAAACAACAACCATTTTACTCGTATTCTGCTGAACCGATTTCAAAACCATTTGAAAGTTATTTTTCTGTAGATGAGAAAAGATTATATGGTTTTAAAATTGGTTGAAAATTGGAACCAAAATCGTCGTTTAAAAATTTCCATTTGTGTAAAGTTGTTGTTGAAACCTGTTCAATTAGAGTTGTTTTCGCAGTTTGTTTTACTTCTTATTTGAAATTAAAATAAATAAATACAGTCATAAAAAATTTAGTTACCGAAATTTATCGAATCATCGAAGTTTACAGTTATCGAAATTTATCGAGGTATCGCAACGTATTGATCAATGTTTATTGAGTTGTCAAAATTTATTTACTTACCAAGCTATAAAAATGTATGTGCCTATCGAAATTTCTCAAGTTAATGATATTTATTAAGTTATCGTTATGTATTGAATTATCATCATTAATAAAGTTAAGTTAATTTAGCGAGTTATTGTAATGCATGGAGTTCTTTCAACTTATAGAGTGTTCTATATTTATTGATTTACTGAAATTTATCGATTTATTGTATCGAAGTTTTTGGAATTTTCAGAATATATCGTGTTACCGAAATTTCAAGGTGGGATCTCTCGCCCAAATTAATTCATTAGCTCTAGGAAACCAGATTTAAGTCTATATTGTTTCAAGGAGCCCTTGTCTGGTGAAACTCACTAGAGAAGAATACACTTGTAAAGGAACTAGCGGATCATAAGGAACCACACCTACACTGGCGCTTAACAAACATATATCTGCGTATATTGCAGACAGAATTGTCGCAGCACAAACTGCTATTAGGCTAAGGGAAACCTGGTACTTTTGTGATATAAAAAAGGTAAAGAAGACGTTTATCTGCTGCAGCACTTTAAAACACATTACCCATCAAGGGCTAGTGATGGGGGTTCTGACAGGCCATTGTGCGATTGGTAAGCTGTCAAGAGGAATCATCTCCACACTTTCTGTTAGACTGTCCAACCCTCGCGAGGCTAAGATGGAAGCATTTTGGCACGCACTTCTGAACAAACACTGAGCTCTTAGCGATCAAAATTAGCCGCATTCGAAATTAGGTAATCGGCTCGCAGCGTTAACTTAACCCAACCTATGAAATAGTTGGTCACAATTTTAGAGGATGCATAAATTTAATTTTTCTACATTAGTTAACTAAATGTCGCAATAGTTCTTTCTTTCCCCTCCGATGTTTAAGCCCCTTTTATACGTTTTGCTCCATAAGACTGAAAATACGATTATTTTTTGGCAACTGCTTATGAAGATGTTTTTCTTCGTTTTGCTTAACATGTAATACATTTTCGCGTGAAGTAACCAGAAAAGGGTCCAAAAAATGGTTAAATGATTCAACTGCAATCCCACTTCAACGTGGTGTGCGGGGGAAAGACACAAACAATTGCTATGATTTATTTACTCACGGCGTGCGCGTATTTATCAAACTCCAATTAATCGGTGATAAACCGATCAAGACACTAAATGTTTCTCCACACGAAGACAACACAAAACCCCACAAAAACGAACGAGTAAATACATAGTAAGGTAAAAAGGAAAGAAAAGCGCTGTGAGGAGGAGCAGAAGGAGGTGGTAGAGCAGACCAGTCGATGGCCAGACCACGCGCAGACCAACAGCCAACGAAACACACAATTGCACATAAAATAGCCCAGCTACGTTTAACCGGCGCTGCGCGCAAGTGGTCCGGCGTATACTAGAAGCGCATATTCGCAAAGACCAATCGACTCGGTAAAGTTTCAATTGGAGTAATGCTTGAATATTGGCTGTGTATTTGCCATGCATAGTTCCTAGTGCTTTATGGTCATTTATTGACGCTTACTGCCTGAGCAAACTGCCTGCCTTCGTTTGCGTTAAAACAAGTTTAGTTTGGCATTTTCCGCATATTACTCAGCTAGCAGTTGTCTAATTTGTTTTTTTACCTACTTCGGTCTTTCTGCAAGATTTTCATGTGAACTTTTTTTGATAGATCTGTTTTTTTTTGCAGGAATATGAATGCGGTATTTGTTATTGTTGTATATATAGCAATATACTACATACATATGTATATAGTATAAGTACACTGAGTATTTATGATTTCATATAACTCTGTTACTTCTACTTCAAAATTTTTCTTGCTTGTTTTCGGCATAGCAGATGCAATC
>NW_023479997.1:0-2264 GCF_013731165.1 Rhagoletis pomonella | reverse complement strand
TATGTATGTATGTACATATATATCTAAATTTAACAGCTCTGAAAATGTAGCATTGTGCTCAGTAAAAATAACCAAATTATTTCCAAGTGCTGCCAAGTGCTGCATCGCTGGTCACATGACTGCCACATTCGGAAGATTTATTAGCTTGCTCGTTCACTCATCGATGGCCATGGCCAAGGTTATGAAATTTGTGACAGCTAAAATTTGACACTCCTTGGGCCATTTAACCAAAAATTTTAAGAGTTATTGTAACCAGTTGCCGCTTTAGCCCTTTTGTGGCTAGATTTATCTACTACATACTTTTTTTGGCCACATAAATTTAAAATTGCTACTAGCCCTTCGGAAAATGTATTCATCCTTGACATTATCTAATTTTTTTCATTTATATAATGCTGGATTTCCACTAGGCATTAAATGGCAAAAATGACAAATGACAAAGTCGCGCATTAAAAATAATCGTGTCATTACATTAAAAAATAGTCATTAAGTTCATTTCCACATGGCATTTTTTCTAAACTAAAAAAGACTTATATATATGTACATATATTAGACTGCATCGCTTCCCATACCAAAAAATATGGAACCATTGGAATTGTAAAATCTATTATATTTTAACACGTCCACCGAAATATTTTGGAAAAATATTCAGAGGTTTTATGAATAAAAATAGCTTCTTAAAGATGTTTTTTGAAAAAATCACCTCAAATGACAAAACGGTTTAAGCTCAAAAAAATTTACTTAAAAATATTATAAAAAAGTAAAAAAAAAAATTTTAACGGAATCGTAATAATGAGAATTTTGATGCTGGTTTTTAACTTTTTTCTACGATCGGTATGAGAAAAACTTGAATAACTGAACCTAAACTCTGCCGATTTAGACTTGTGAGGTATCATTGGAAAGGTATTTTCCCACCCTTTTTATTTGCTAATAAGCTCATTCAAAGGATGAAAGAGAAAGGTAGGATGAACGAACATCATTAAAAGTTAAATTAAGATGTGTTGGTATTTGAAAAATTGGGAAACGAATGCCTTTTTTTGCACATAAATAAAAATAGTGGGAAAATACCTTTCTACCGAGATCCCATAAGTTTAAATCGGAACAGTTTTGGCCCAGTTATTTAAGTTTTTCGTAAATCAATATTTGAAAAAAGTAAAAACACAGCATCAAAAATCTCATTATTACGATTCCGTTGAAAAGATTTTTAAATATTTTTATGCAGAGTTTTTAAGCCTAATCTGTTTTGTCATCTGAGGTGACTTTTTTCAAAAAGCTCTTTAACAAACTATTTTTATTCATAAAAAAACTCTCATTTTGGAGTGGTATTTTCAAATCGGTCCAGCTCGCTTAAATCTTAATATGTTTCCGAAATATTTTGGTGGACGTCTTAAAATATAATAAATTTTATAATCCCGACGGAATCACCTTTTTTGGTGATGCAGTCTACTGTATATGTATGTTCGTTACGTTTTTATTCAAATTATAAAAGTGTTATGCAGCGTTTTTGCTGCATTTAAAATGCAACATTTAGCACTTTCGAACATATCGCACACCGTCTTCAAAAGAGTCACAACTCAAAATAATACGTTTGTCAGAAAAGGCGAACAACTATTTCTTTCATGATAATCATATGGGCAAGGGCGACTTTACCTTGGGTTTTTTTAACAAACTATAACAAAAATTTGCTCCAGCTTAATTAGGAAACAAAACAAACAGAGTTGATCTAGATTTCTATCAGCATCACCACGATGTTGAATTTGCGTAACTTTTCTTTATCCAAATAATGTAAAATAATAAATGAAATCTCGATCGGCGATCACTGAAACGCAGCTAGCCACTGTATACGCGAAAATGCAATGTTGCCACTTTTTCTCATTAAACCATGTTCGAATCGTGGAAATTTTGGAAGATCACAGGGTTGCTTTTAGCATTTAGAATCTTAATGCAAAAATGGAGTTGCATTTAATTGCATTTAGGTGACGAATTTTGTATGGATAAATGTACATTTATAGTAGCATTTAGAGCTAAATGCGCTAAATGTGCTTTTACGGGTAAAAAAAAACAGCCCATTAGGGACGTTAACTTATATATTAACGATTTAACCATCCTTTAAAATAGATACGTTTACGGCCCCTAATATGCTTTTTTTAAGTAAAAAGATTTTGCTGGAAAATTCTTGCACTATATGAGACAAAGCCGTGTTTGTGGAATAATTAAGATCACAATATTACAGTTGTGAATTAAAAAACCAATGTTTAACAAAAATG
>NW_023479996.1:0-2264 GCF_013731165.1 Rhagoletis pomonella | reverse complement strand
CACATGAAAAAAGTGGAAAAAGCAACAAGAATTTATAAGGCGAATTTAGCACAGTGCACAGAGTCAGCTGGGGTCATCGGTTCGAATCCCGTTGAAGAAGTCTGATGAGCAAATGTGATGTTTTCCGAAATAGTTATCACTTCTACCATTTTTTCAAATTGTTGTTGCTTTTCCACAATAGTTTTTCATTAAAAACGGCCTCAAGCTCAATAAAAATTGTTGGATATGCTTTATTTTAATCTTTTGTGGCCAATTATTATTTTGCTAGTCCTAAAACAACGTAAATACATATCATACAAAATCGAGACCCAGCCTAATGTACCTATGTAAATAGTGTGACAATAGCTTTATTTAACTTTGGGCAAATGTTTATTCCGTCAAAAATTGCTTATCTCTTGTAAATATTTGTAAGTAATTATTGAAACGGCTGTCAGCTAAACGCGTTAATAATAACGCTATTTATAAATAACTGCGCAACAATGATAGCGCGTGTATGCTGGTGTATTTATTCATCAGTTTTTAGATAAGTATTTTTAGATCTAAAAACAGCTTTTCTTCAAATATTGGCTGATCGTTTTTACGAAAAATTAGGGTTATTTCCGTACTTCCTGCACATATCTATTAACAGCTTGACTATTTTTCATCTGGTTTTAAAAACTAAACATGTTTTGAAAAGAGCTTTTATAGAACTTGTTGAAAGTTTTCATCGGTTAAATTTTAATAAACCCCTATTTTCAATGATTTTTTCAAACTTGACCATCGCTGATTTCAACAATTTCTGTGAAAGTTGCCAAACATGTACTTTTTGCTTAAGAGAAAATTTATTTTCGAATAAATTGGCACCTCACCCAATTCAATTACATAAAAATTGTCAAAAAGTTATGCAATTTCAGCAAAAACACGGCCTTGAATTTATATGTGTAAGCTTTTGCCCAGAACCTCGTAAGGATCTTGTTTCTCAATATCCTGCGACATAGAAGGCAACTAAACGAAGTGTAAGAAGCCACATAACCAGGCTAACCAGAGAAGCAGAAAATGCGGCTTATTGCGGTGACGGTCGGGCCGTATATGGAAGAACTTCAAACAACTGATCAACAAGAAGTGTGAGGAGCGCACATAGTCGTCTTCTGCATTTAAAAGATGAGCAGCTTGCTAGATGGAAACACCACTTTGCGTCAGTTTTGAACTATGTTTGAACTGACAACATTCCAAATTTTGCAGAAGGACTGGCTCATTTGAGTGCCAACCTCTGTATTAAACCAGATGCGTCCACTGTCTCTAAAGGGACTTCTGCTATTAAATCCCTCCCAAACAACAAATCAGCCGGCTCGGATGTAAAACCAGCGTAGTTTTTTCTAATATTGCCCAAACCTCGCCGCCGAATTGCTGCATCCACTCATTAGTGCTTCTCAGATGAGCGGACTAAAGGACGGTATTATTATAACAACCCAAAAAGGGCGACCTGAGGGATTGTGATAATGGGCGTGGTATCTACTTGCGGTGGCAAAGATAATTGCAAAGGTAATCTAGCAGCGCTTCAGGAAATATCTATATTCAACTGTCGACAACTCCCCGGTAGGTTTTTGCATGGGATTCTCCGGCACAGACCACATAAACACAGTGAGCATCATCATCCACTAGTGCGCTAAATTCAGAGCTTGGGGGGTTAGGTTAGGTTAGGTTATGGTGGTAGACCCGCAAAGAGGACTCACTTAGACATTTTATTGTCCATTGTGATACCACATTACATAAAAATTCCTTTGAACGCTAACTGTGTAAAATTATGAGGAGCGCCGGGGGGGCTTATGACAAAGTTCCGCAAACAGCTCATGTCTGCTCCGGAGAGTCCCTCGGGAGTGTTGACGAATGCCGGGAAGTTGAGTAGGAAGTGCTGAGATGATTCCACCTCGTCTTCCAGACAACTGCGACAGTAGGGATCCGTGACGATCCTGAGTCGCACCACGTGGGTTCCCATAGGACAATGTCCGGTCAGTACACCTCTGAGAATCGAGAGCTGGCGCTTAGCCAGCTACAGTAGCTCCCTTGACCGCCCGCGGTACACAACCATCCAGAAGGAACTTGCAACTTTGCAAGTCGTAGTTTTTTCCCAGCACTCGCTGAGCCGACTGTAAGCCCATCTGTCCAAAAGCAGACCGCAGGTTGCCAGGGAACTCCAATGCCCTCCCTGTCCGAGGTGATGGCCTGGAGGGTGCGCTGCCTAGCCAGTTCATCAGCCTTGCAATTTCCTGTGATATAACTGTGCC
>NW_023479995.1:0-2264 GCF_013731165.1 Rhagoletis pomonella | reverse complement strand
TCGCTAACAAGAAACAAATATACCGAGAGAATCGTGCTCGCTTGCCTGCTTGTTGATGCTGCAGTACGTGCGCACTTTCTCGTTCGTTTCGCTTCAAATGAATTTTAGTTCATTGTAAGCAGCAGAAGTTTTCACTTTTCATCAATTCCTTTCGCTCATCGACACTCAGCTGGTGCACGCTGCCGCAAAAGTAAATTGCACGCAAGTATGTTGTTGTTGCATACTAGCTACCAGTGCTGCCGTTTTCCATTTGTTTTTAGAGTAGCAAAAACTTTAATTTTTGTGGAGTATTTAGTATTTCAGGGAGTACCTATGCCCAAATATTTTTAGAATTTTTTCGCATTCTACCAAAAACACGTTTTTGTCGAAAACTGCAAAAACTCCTGATTTTTTTTTCATACACGAAATTTTTCGCTTTGTTTTCAGGTTCCGACACGAGAACATGCCACCAATAGCTAACCGTAAGAGATATATCAATTTTCCAGATTAAGGCTACAAACACTCAAGGATTGGGCTTGTCATTTATTGATCGTCACGGCGAAAAAGGACGAGTCGAAAATTTATTTCGTTTAAACTCGAAGAGCATATCAGTTGCGGTCATCGGAATTCTCGGAGTGAGAACTTCCTCACCTATGAATTTTCCTCTGAGTGTGGTTGCAGGAATCAAATTTTTCATGAATTTTCTCAACAACAGTTAAGATGAGTCGGGATGAATTGAGTTGAGTTGAGGTGAGGTGAGTCGATTTGAGGTGAGTTGAAGTGAGTTGAGGTATGTCAGTTAAGATGATTTGAGGAGAGCTGAGATGAGATAAGTTGAGATCAGCTGAGGTGAGGTGGAGTGCGCTGAAGTAAGTTGGGCTCTCTATCTCTATCTTTTTCTTTATCTTTATCCCTGTATTTACTCTTATCTTTTATCGTATTCTTTATCCTTTTCTTCATCTGCATATTCACATTTATCTTGGTCGTTGTATAAACGTTAATCTAAATGTTATTCTTAGACCACTCTTAGAACACATACATTTACTTCAGTATCAACATTAAGGCATATACTTAGGAGGCCTTTCCATCTTAAACCATTTCCTCTGGTTTCGTCATGTTGATTTTTCAATTCACTACCGCCTAACCTAAGGAAAATGAATTTTCTTAGTAAATTTTTTTCCTTAACTTAACCGTACAAATAACAGTTATTCTGCGATTCAGAGTGGAGAAAATTTCAACAAAGCAAAAAAATTAAATCTTAAAAATCACTCCAGATGTTCTTGGGGATTTTATACATGATGTAACTAACTAACCTGACTTAGTTCTACTTGTAAAAATAGCATGTATATAAGTTAAATCAAAACAAGTAAGAGCAGCGCTGTCTTCGGCTATGCCGAAGGCTTCATACCTTTCATGAACATCTGCAAATTTTACTTTGACAGATTACTGCTTTTGAGTACATCTGCATACATCGATAGAGGAGTTACATACCTATATAAAAAATCGCATCTGAACAAACAGAGGTATGGAAGATATACCTTATATTAGCACCAATCTAAGTGATTTTCACTGCTATGTGATCGGTATGTAAACCGGTAACACAATTTATTGGGTTTAGTTTCCTACATAAAGGAGATATATCGCAAAAACTGGTATCTGAACAATCAGTGCTATAGGAGATAAAGCTTATAAAGCATAGATTTTGACGATTTTCTCAGTAGACTTTGTATTATTATTTATAAAATATCTTACGAAATTTATCGGTTTTAGCTGTTCAAATAAAGGAGTTTTACAGTAAAATCCCATATCTGAACAATCAGATGTATGGAAGATATATGTTGTAGTCATCCGATCCTTGTTATTTTCACTGTAAGTATTCTGTTAATAATGAGTGACAATGGTGCGAAATTTCATGTTCCTAGCTGCATAAATGCATGAATTATAACGAAAAATCTCATATCTGAACAATCAGTTGTATGGGAGCTATAGGTTATAGTTATCCGATCTTTTTAATTTTCACTGTAAGTTTTCTGTTGATAATTATTGAAAACAGTGCGGAATTTCCTGTTCCCAGCTATATAAATGGAGGAGTTATAACGGAAAATTTTATATCTGAACAATCAGTTGTATGGGAGCTATAGGTTATAGTGAACCGATCTTTGTAATTTTCACTGTAAGCATTCTGTTAATAATGGGTGCAAGTGCTGCAAAATTTCATGTTCGTAGCTGCATAAATGTAGAAGTTATAACGAAAAATCTCATATCTGAACAATCAGTTGTATGGG
>NW_023479994.1:0-2264 GCF_013731165.1 Rhagoletis pomonella | reverse complement strand
TTGTATGGAAGATGCCACGCCCCCTTTTCCAATAGTTCCAATTTTTCCTCAAGAGTTGATTGCGTATATCTCCGTACCAAAATCCAGAACTATACCATGAACACTTCCAGAGATATGCAATATGAAAAATTTGGTTTGTACGGAAGATGCCACGCCCCCTTTTCCAATAGTTCCAATTTTTCTCCAAGAGTATGCGATATATTTCGTACATCTCCATACAAAGTTCCAGAACTCTTCCAAAAAATTTCCAGAGATATGCAATATGAAAAATTCGGTTTGTACGGGAGATGCCACACCCCTTTTTACAACAGCTTAAATTTTTCTCCAAGGGTATGCGATTGATTTCGTATATCTCCATACCAAGTTCCAGAACTCTACCATGCACACTTTCCGAGATATGTAGCATGAGAAATTCGGTTTTTATGGGAAGTGCCACGCCCCCTTTACATATAGATTTTTTTTGTAGCCTAAAACCATCCTTGGGACACGTGCGGCAGGTGGCAGTTTCAAAAAAATCGGTTCAGCCGCTCTCGAGCCTTGCGAAAACTAAAAAACGGCTTTAAAAATATATATCAGTTGAGATTTATTATATATTATAATTATATTTTGACAGTATCCGTTGTTTCTGTTTGGCGCAAAAAAATCTTCGCCCCTTGATATGGTCGTTGCTCAAAGCTAGTTATATTCGAAATTGCATGAAAATTGGAAAACAGGAATCTATAAGCTTATCCAGGCAAAAAGCTACCTACGTACAGAATTTTAAGCAAATCGGACCGTAAATAAGATTTTTTCGAATAGATCGGTCCCTGGTCCACTTCTCGGAAAAAATGGATCATATATGCAAATATATGCTACTTACGTACCAAATTTTAAGCAAATCGGACCATAATAAGATTTTTTCGAATAGAACGGTCCCTGGTCCAATTCTCAGAAAAATAGATCATATATGCTAATATATGCTAAAAAGCTACCTACGTACCGAATTTTAAGCAAATCGGACCGTAAATACGATTTTTGCGAATAGATCGGTCCCTGGTCCACTTCTCGGAAAAAATGGATCATATATGCTAATATATGCTAAAAAGCTACTTACGTACCAAATTTTAAGCAAATCGGACCATAATTAGATTTTTTCGAATAGACCGGTCCCTGGTCCACCTACCCGAAAAAAAGTAAATTTTTTTAGCCATGGTGGTTACCGAAAGCTATTTATACACAAAATTTCATGAAAATCGGACCGGCCGTTCGCGAGATTACCTGTTACAAAAAAAAGGGACTTCTCTTTATATAATTAGTATAGATATATACAAAAATAAATAAAATATATAAAAAAATATTTAATCCCCCTTAATTTATTATTTATTAAATGTTGAGAGAGCTTCTGAAAGAATATTGATGCAATTTTTTTCGAGTTTAGTTGTAGCAAACTAATGAATATCTAACTAATCCCAGGACCCAGGATTGTAATAACGAGAAACGTAAAAGTCGAAAAATGTACATCCCTAACATATATCTACATATCGAGGGCTTATATTCAATACCCTCTATCTGCAATTTTGATCAAAATGAGTTTTTGATGGTAACGTGAGCTCCGATTAATCTTTCAGCCATGACAATAATGTCAAACTTAAAATATAGCTTTAATGGTATTATATTCCTATTTTGAAAATTCTACTATCTGCAATAACATTTTGTTATAAAAGCAAAATCCTCTATCTACAGAATTTTACAGGAAAATTGTTTTTATTGACATTTTCTTTGGCAGGTAAGTTACATGTGCCTATGTATGTACGTATTTATATGTTACCGGTAAAATCCGATCTTAGGTCAAACTAGTTTTGCCCAGGCTAAACTAGTTCTACCTAATGCGATATATCTGTCCGACCGAAACCAAATTTGATACAACAACAAAATCTTCCATATCCCGTCAAACATAGTCATTAAACTCCATTATCTCAAGGGTCACCAAGAGTGAAAACTGCTATTATTATTCCTATTGCAAAACTAAATATAAACAATTCATAAGTTTCTAGCTACAGACCTATTTCACTCCTCCCCTGCATATCTAAAGTGTTACGCTGGAAAAATTGTGCGAGGATGTACAATGTTGTTAAGTCTTTCCTTTACAGCCGGAAGTTCGCTGTTCGGGTCAAAAACTGTTCCTCTCTTTAATGGTGTCCCACAAGGATCACTACTTTCGGTTATTTTATTCAATACAGCCGTTGGGAAAGTTAGCTCCATTTTATTTTTTCTAAGATTAAAGA
>NW_023479993.1:494-2264 GCF_013731165.1 Rhagoletis pomonella | reverse complement strand
ATATTTCATTCAGGTATACAGCATAACTGCTACAAGTAGCAAACTATTTGGGGTGCTAACAAGTGCTTACTTGTTTTTTGTTTCTGCGGCACAAACGATTATCTATACTATCTTCGTTACTTACTTTTCTCTGTAAAGACAAAATACATGCATATGTACATACATACATAAATACATACATATATAAATATGCATGTTATGTATGTATATAACTCTAAAAAATATCTCATTCCATAATCTATGCTTACGTATGTAATAAATTTTATTTGTTGTTTTAAAAGCTGCCCTAATATCGAGCCCTAACCGCCAAAATAACGTAAGCGACATTTTTTTCAAAATTTTCTTTTTGATGCAGAAATATTCCTAGAGCATCTAGGTACATTTCTGCATCAAAAATAAAATTTTGAAAAAAATGTCGCTTACGTTATTTTGGCGGTTAGGGCTCGATATAATATTCACATATTTATATGCATATGTACATATGTACATACAATTATTAACATACTTTCGTACATAATCTATTGACATACATTCCCACATTTTTATGCACAAAAATGCATGTGTTGTATAGTGCACTCGGAGCGCTCGCTCCTCGCTCACTCGTCTTACCTAGCAGAGCGAGTATGCAGACAGCTACTCGCCTCGTACTGCGAGCGAGGCAACACACAACAGCCTCGCTCGTTTAATAGGAGCGCGAGGAAACAAGCAGCGCTCGCTCGTTTGGCGAGCGAGGCAAACTTCTCGTGCCTCGCCTCATTGCTGTTACGAGTACGAGCTACGAGCGCCTCGTTGTCTGCGATGAATTGAGTAGGAGTTTGCTCGCTCGCTCGCTCGAACTCCGAGTTTTTGCCCACCCTGTTCTGATGTACTACAAATCTCATTCACGCTTTGTAATATGTGTATAATAAAAATAAGGGGTATATAAGAATAATTCTGCTTACTATTTCCGCGAACTATTAGAACAGTCTGCTTTTATCTATGGCTACAAAGAGGGATGAGTTTACTGTATATTTCTGTCTGCGCAGTCTGCGCATGGGCCCGCTTGTTCAAAATAATTTTAGTTTTCACGCGACAGTCGATGCATCGATAAAAAATACATCGAAATATCGATGTATATCGGAAGGTCCAAAACATCGGTTTTATTCGATACATCGATGTTTCCGATGCATCGATGTTTTTTTTTGCATCCCTGTTGCAAGGTCAAAGTCGGGAAACACATGTTCTTTTATTTATTATTTTTTATCGGTCACGGATGTGCGAGGCTCGCCACGCGCCGAATATATGCATATGCATGTAAATTTACGTATTTGGAGAAAGAAATCATATACCATCATGTACTTCGTTTATTATATACATAAAAAATCTTGTCTAAATCCGTTCAGTAGCGTGGTTAAAATATCTCGCCTTTCCTTTATACTATGTATAGAAGATAGTAATTTTAAAGAGGTGGCAACCCTACTCCAAAAACTTAAAGTTTCTGTACATGCAAAGGCCATGCACTTTCATGCACTTGGTATCCCACTTTTTTATCCAACGGACGGTGAAGATCTCATAATACATTATTACACATCCAGAGGTTAAGTCTTTTCATTTGACAGTGACTGTACAGAACTGATTCCTAGGCTTATTATTTATTTATTTATTTATTTGGTCTACAGAAAAATGTTTTCTTACAGACAAGTGAGAATAGAACATTTAGATACATAGTAATTTATAATAATAATAATAATAATAATAATAATAATAATAATAATAATAATAATAATAATA
>NW_023479993.1:0-484 GCF_013731165.1 Rhagoletis pomonella | reverse complement strand
TAATAATAATAATAATAATAATAATAATAATAATAATAATAATAATAGTAATAATAATAATAATAATAATAATAATAATAGGTAAGGGCTAAGCTCAGGGCCTTACCGGGGTCACACAGGGCGGATCGTGAACGGCCTACTTTGGTGGGTTAGCTGCGAATAACCAATAAGCAGTCCCAGACCAAGAGCGGCAGGAGCCGAGGGCCCGATTTAAAAGATCAGAAATGCTTGATGAATCTCCTATGTCCGGGCGAACAGATGCCGCCTCCCAAAAAGCATCCCAGGATTGAGACCAGTTAGATCCTGTTCATGGCATACTGGAACATGTATACGATTAATTCGACATTGGGCTGGCGAGAGCAGTATTCCGCCACTTTAGTATGTGAGGGTGACACCTCACAGAAATGGCTGGTGGGCTAATGCTGCGATCGCCTCCGTCTCGTTAAAACCCTGGCAGGTCTTCAAGTACGTTCAATACACGTCG
>NW_023479992.1:0-2265 GCF_013731165.1 Rhagoletis pomonella | reverse complement strand
AGAAAAGAAATACTTGACTTACCGGCGTACTAGAATTTTCAACGCGAATACAATTTAAAAAGAATGTGGGTTTGCCACTTCAGCTTTTTATCAATCATGGTTGCATTTTAGTACATTTAAATTTGTATATTCTTGTAAATTCAGTGCCGCTACAGCTTTAAATATTACAAATAATTTTATGTTTTAACTATCTATGAAAAATTTGAGTTCACAGAAAAAATACTAAAAATGGCACTAGGCACTAAAGCATTGTTTTAGCGTTTTAATTTTCCAAAAGCACGAAATCTATTGCTTAAAGCACCAATTTGGCAACTATGTTAAACAAGCTCTAAAATATTAGTAGCCAAAAATTGTACAAAACGGAGACTCGGTTAATATTTGAATTTCATAAGCATACTTGCTCAGGAGTCGAAAGTTTTTAGCTATCAGCCTAAAAAAACAACGAAATTGCGCAAAATCGATTGTTAGATTTGCTTTAAATTTATAACAAATATTAGTAACATAAAACTTGGTATAAATTGGTAGCCCAGTCGTGTGATGGAAAAATATTGGGCTTTCTTTCAATCTGGACAAGGCATCGCGTGAAATGGCCTTTAGAGGAGGAAATATACTTTTTGTTGTAAACTTTCAAGGCACTTACTTATCGTCCTCTAGTGGTTCTGAGGAAAAGAAAGACGAGTTTATGTAGCTGTGGAAAATTTTGTGTTTAACCTTCTAAGACGCTCTTAGACCAATATATTCGAAAAACGTATTTAGAGTCTGAATTTTTATATGTTCCACATATGTATTAGTCAGTGAGGCACCGTTACGGATCTCATCTATACGTACAACTACATATGTATGTATGTGCTTATGTATATTTTTTACAAAAGAAAATTGAGGTTCCGGTTTTGATCTAAATTTGAAAACTACTGAAGAAATTTGGAGGGAACGTGGTACTTAGATATAACATTAGCCAAGCCGTTATTGATCTTCATAAATGGATTTTAGGTTTTCCTATAAATTCACTATAAATGTTTCTTAGCATGCATTGTATGTTTGTTTTTTATTTGCTTTCATATTCTGACAACAGGAACAATTAAAGTTTGTTTTTGGTATTCGCCTTTAAATTATAAACTATGATAGTTTTTATTTATGTATGTTTTAGTTGTATTAATTTTTATTGTCGATATTTCGACCTCAGTTTGAGGTCCTCCTCAGGACTGTAAATACACTAACACAGTGAATCGAAAAACCGATTATAATTATTTTCTTTCGGATAACGAGTTAATTGTATCGAAATTTTCCGTTCAATTAATCGAACGATTAACCGATTAAGTTTCAAAATAATCGAAAAGAAACCATCAAAAATGGACTACTTGACTCGCCTAGCTACTTCGAACCAGTGATGGAAAAGTAGGTACAATTGTACTTTTCAGCACTTTTACAATTTGGAGCTACATATATTCGGTACAAACACACTATTTTAGGTACATTCACTACGTAGAGAAATCTTTTTTACCAAGAATCGTTCCAGCCTGTTCAAAGTTCTGCCAGATATACTAAACAATTGCAGATCCCTCTAACTTTGGAAGCTTTCATCTTAAGCAGGCTATGACATCTTCAACAGATGAATCAGCGTTAGCGACAAATGAAGACTTCAAATGAATGCGCGATCCTGAATTGTATAGAGACTTTCGCCGTAAAAAATGATTAAGAAAAATTTTCAGAAAGCCTTTCAGTGGATGGTGAAAAGCTATTATTCAAATGTGGATCCTTAAATTGGATATCGCGTAGTATAGGCAGGTTGACTAACTCAGTGAGAGGGGAGACCAGTATGTTTGCATGTATGTATATAAAAAAATATTTATTGAACCAAAAAGTAGTGGGTAGGCACTGTGGCCAATGGTAATCAACTATTACCACCTCTGCATGGTTGTAAGCCATGCAGAGTCCGCAGAAGACTCCGGAAGCAGTGTCCGGAGGATGCATCAGACTAGGCCGAGCATACTTTGAAGTGCCATCTTATTGAAACTTAAGAAAGTTCAATTACTTGGCAGTTGAGAAGTGCATGTGCAAAAATTTCCTAAATTGCATAAAGGAAATTTTTGCACATGCAGCAGTACATAGCATGTATTTAGGCGCCTGGTGTTAGCAGACGCGCCTAAACATACCGGCCCCCCTAGACGACTTGGTCGTCTAGTGGATATAACAAAAGCCGCAAATATCCGGCTCGAAGGACCATGACTAACTCAGTGAGAGGGGAGACCAGTATGTTTGCATGTA
>NW_023479991.1:0-2265 GCF_013731165.1 Rhagoletis pomonella | reverse complement strand
TTCACTGCTGTCGTTCTCCTTCATAAATGAATGAAAATGCTGCGGCAAATATTCGCGGAAAGTTGGTGTGGCTAGAGATACTATTCTGTGCGAAGGCAATTTTGTTAATTGCATAAGATTTGCACCGTTCATTCGATTTTCAAAAATGAGGTGTCAAATGAAAGGGCTTGACCTCTGGATGTGCAGAAAGGATATATTTTTTTGACAGGGTTGCCACCTGCGTTTAAAATTGTGATATTTACACCGTTCTCCCGATTTTCAAAAATGAGGTGTCAAATGAAAGGGCTTGGCCTCTGGATGTGCAGAAAGGATATATTTTTTTTGACAGGGTTGCCACCTGCGTTTAAAATTGTGATATTTACACCGTTCTCCCGATTTTCAAAAATGAGGTGTCAAATGAAAGGGCTTGGCCTCTGGATGTGCAGAAAGGATATATTTTTTTGACAGGGTTGCCACCTGCGTTTAAAATTATGGTATTTACACCGTTCTCCCGATTTTCAAAAATGAGGTGTCAAATGAAAGAGCTTGGCCTCTGGATGGGCCGAAAGGATACATTTTTTTGACAGGGTTGCCACCTGCGTTTAAAATTGTGATATTTACACCGTTCTTCCGATTTTCTAAAATGAGGTGTTAAATGAAAGGGCTTGCTTGCCCTCTAGATGTGTAGCAAGGATATATTTTTTTTACAGGATTGCCACCTGCGTTTAAAATTATGGTATTTACACCGTTCTCCCGATTTTCAAAAATGACGTGTCAAATGAACCTATACGTGCATATGTATGTATGACTATACTTTGGTGCGTTTATATTGTACATTGTACAACTATGTATGCATGTGAAAAAAGTTGGTGGATGGTGTTATTATTTTCTTCCGTACATGTTAGGTAGAAGTCATTTTCGCTGTTATTCAAACGCGAAATTTTTCTACCCAACATATGCGAAAGCTGTTTGTTTAAAAATATTTCTATGTTTTTCTATAAAGATTTCTGAGAAATACTAACGACCATAATTTCTTGAGAATGCATTCCATTATTGTTAGTGGTATGCACATTATAACGAATCTTTATATAATTTACATAGACCAGTGTTAGAATCGTAACAGTCTTGAACGAGCAACTCGTCACATAAAAATGTATATTTCGAATTATGACAGTCGTGGACGTACTACTCGTTTCGTATCCGAACTACAAACGTACTGCCCTTCACGACTGTAAAAATCCGTAATATACCTTTTACGTAATTATTACTCGCGTACACATATTAGGTGTAAAAAATTGTCGCTGCCTAAGATTATTTTTTCAATGTAACATACGCGAAGGCCGTTTTATTTCAAAATACTAAATACTACTTCTAATAATTTTGAGGGGTGTGCTCAAAACGATATCTGCAGGTAGAACCGCAACTATTGTTTTTGAATGACATTTTTCCTTAAAGATTTCTGAGAAATACTAACGATCATCATTTAACGAAGATGCTTTCATTTTTGTTACAGGTCAGCACATTTCAGCAAGTCTATAGATTTGTCTAATATATATAGAGTAGGTAGGTAGAAGTAAAAAACAGAGGCTTATTAATTATTACTCGCGTATATAAGGCACATACAATATATGTGCTGCATCAGACAGGCGCAGAAGAGTGGTGTAGTAAGCGATTTTTTGTAAAAGAGGATTATAATATTAAAAAAATAACTGGATAAAAATGGGAAAAAGGAAATTTTAAAAGCAAATGCCTCATAGAAACTTGCAAACGTGAATTAAGTGGAAAGTCAGGAGCAAATATTAGACGGCATTACAAACTTTTACACAAAACTGACATAATGGATAATAGTGATGGAAGTGGTAGTGAAATTAGTAGTAAAATACAACGAAAAACTGTTACCAAATTAATCTGTTCATTAAATAAAGCTGGATTTTTAAGATGCTGCATGGGATTGATAACTAAAAAAAATATTCCTTTCAGAATATTTGATGACGAGGAGTATTTTAAAAAGCTTATAGAGCCATATGAGCAAAAATTTCAAACTAATTTAAATTCGAAGAATATAGTAACTATTCTGGATAAAGCAAGTAAACAAATCAAAGAAAAAATTGCTCAATTGGTAAAAAATAGAATGGTTTCATTAAAAATCGATATTGCAACTCGAATGGAACGAATTACAATACATTAGGGATTACAAAATACATATAAATACCATAGGTAAGTAATGAAATTATGTTGTATATAACGGGTGATTTTTTAAGAGCTTGATAACTTTTTTTTTTAAAA
>NW_023479990.1:0-2265 GCF_013731165.1 Rhagoletis pomonella | reverse complement strand
GAGAATATACCTAAATTAATCAAAGAATTGACTGGATTAGCAGATGATGATGAGAACTTACGCAGCTGTGAACAAATGGCCTGGTCCATCATACGAAACCATCGCAATTTGAGTACCAACAGTCATGAAGTGCGTCGGAAAATCGAAGGAATACAGGAGAAATTCGCAGTCGACAATAATCTCGAGTATGCTGAACATCTGGGGCGCCTGTGTGATGAGATCATACAACATCCACTTTGTGTGGAACACTATGAAGTTGATGTACATTGGTCTTTGCTTGATTTTCTTCTGACGCTTGCCTGCAATCCTACAGGTGCTTTGCGTCGCAATAAGGAAAAAATTGATATATTATTGCAGGAGCACAATGAGATAGCTCAAGCCGAATGTTTGGAGAGCGAGAATGACCATTGGAAGAAAGTGCTGCAAGAAGACTTTATACCACTTGAGCGTTTCAACAACAGCTCTTCCGATTTAAGCTCTTGGTCTGATGAATCATCAGAAGAGTTGCTTGCTACTTGCACAGAAGCGGAAATCGTATCGCAAACTTCTCACGAACTTCCGGAAAATCCGCGACCTCCCCAAGGAATGGAAAACATTAAACCTCCTCAAAAATCGCTTCCCTACTACAAGTATGATGGCTGTTCAGCAGAGCAGCGACTCCTAAGTACGGTGCAGCATTCTTGGTGGGAGAAAGGAATTAGAACAGTACTAAATTTTCTGATATGTCTTCACTATTTCGTATAGAGATCAATTCGGCGTTTCGTTGTCAAACCGTCAAGGTCTATGAAGCTGTTGATGAGTTAGCTTGATCGTATAATTTAAGCACAGAATTAGCACATATGATCAAGCAAGAAGATTTAGAAGCTTATAACAAAGTGTTTCGCTTCTTACTCAAAGTCAAATGGGGTCTTGCGACTCTAGAAAACTTACCATTTCCACGATCGCACAAGCGGAAAATGCCTTACGCGCCATTCGAAATGGTCGATTTGCTTATGCGTCGCTTAGAACAGCTACGCTTTTGGATGTTATTTGCTATACAAAGCATACATTTTCATTTAATGACAAAGAGAGCGGAATTAAAAGCCTTTTTGATGGATGCACGCAATAGCACCTTAGCCAAATATCCCCACCAAATGCTTTCGTGGCACTTCATTCCCGCCTCAGCTCCTCACATGGGCGGGCTATGGGAAGCGGGGGTTAAAAGTTTTAAAAACCACTTTACGAAAATCGCATCAAACCATAAATATACGTTTGAAGAGTTTACGACTCTTCTATGCCGAATTGAATCCTGTCTGAATTCTCGACCATTAAGCCCCACATCAAACCAGCCATCAGACTTGGAGCCACTTACTCCAGGCCACTTTTTGGTTGGTGGACACCTATTAGCTCCACCAGAAATTGATGCTAACGAAAATACGGCTACGATTGTAAATCGTTGGCAAAGATTAAAAGCTTTATATCACATGTTTTGTAGCCGATGGAAATCAGAATACCTATCTGAACTCCAGAAGCGCAACAAATGGAGGCATCCTCAAGCCAACATCAAAATAGGAGACCTCGTCATTATTAAGGAAGACAACTTACCACCAAATGAATGGAGACTCGGAAGAGTCTTAAAATTATACCCAGGTTCGGATACTCGGGTACGAGTGGTGGACATCATGACCGAACGTGGCCAGGTAACAAGGCCACTAGTAAAATTGGTCTTACTACCACCCTGCAGTGAAGCAAACGAAGAACCAACCGAGTCTTCGTAAATACATTCTCTGTATTTGCGACTTCAACGTGAAAGCAACCAGGTATTCCACTTCATAGGTACCTGGAATATTCCACGACTGAAGCCGCAAATGTTAAATTTCATCAATCAACTTCACTTGCATTAGAAATAGAACTCTTACATGTTTTAAGTGGAAGCATACCTAACACTCATTTTGCATAGAAGATTGTCTTAACAATCTCCGAATATATGCATGCTTGACGACCATACAATAAGATTCCGTCGCAGAATAACTGAGATACACAGAACCGGAGCAAGGCATTATCTGAACAAATTTTAGCCGTAAATAATTCGCAAGCAATCCATTAACGAATGAATTATTCATCAATAAATTCCTTCTGAATAAATTAGTCGTGATTTGTTTTCAATTTGAAATGTTGTAAAACAAATGTTTTTCTATAATCTCTGATAGGCAGTTAGTTGAGTGGTTTTACTTTATCACGAATATGTATTTTATGTTCATTATTCAAATAACGAATAAAATAACA
>NW_023479989.1:0-2266 GCF_013731165.1 Rhagoletis pomonella | reverse complement strand
GTAGAATGTGCTACAATATTTTATTTATCTCGCTTCTTCGTTTCATTTCGGGGAATGCAAAGTAGAATGTCCTATAATATTTATTTTTTAATTCGCTTCTTTGCTTAGTTTCCGGGAATGCAAAGTAGAATGTCCTACAATATTTTATTTGTTTCGCTTCTTTGCGTCATTTCAGGTAATGCAAAGTAGAATGTCCTACAATATTTTATTCGTTTCGCTTCTTTGCTTCATTTCGGGGAATGCAAAGCAGAATGTCCTACAATATTTTATTTGTTTCGCTTCTTTGCTTCATTTCGGGGAATGCAAAGTAGAATGCTGCATCGTAGTCAGCTGAAAAATGGAATGAATATCCAAAAGTTCTTTTTCTACCGTTACTTTCTGTGGAAATTTGTCTCGCATAAAACTCATGTTTTGCTTTGTTCAATTGCAGCGAAGTTGAAGTCAGTCAATGAAGTGACGTACAAGAGTGAGGAAGTACAATTTTAAGCTTAATTAAATATGCATGTATGTACATACCGATTTTTAAAAAAATCTAAATACCTAAATACATACATATGTACGCTGATTTATAAAAATTTTAATTAATTTTAACCTATTATGACATTTTCTGGTTTCAATTTAATATAAATAAGTACGTACTTATCTAGGCATTCTACATTAGTTTCTCTGTAAGGCATTCTTTGTTCGCTTCTCTGGATTCTGTTTATCCATGCGTTCTCCCTTCGTTTGAAGGTAATGCTGCGGGTAAGGGCTTACCTCCAATGACATGCCCATGTTAAAATAAGGCCTTCTTGAAGCGAAACGGTAAGCGATTCCCATCGCCTAGATCGTTTCCACTTTCGTTTCTGTGGTAATCGTGTTTTTTGCTGGGTTCGTACGTGTTTATTGATATATCTGTACTAGGGATGCAAAAAAAACATCGATGCATCGGAAACATCGATGCTTGCTATTCGATGTATCAAATAAAAGCGATGTTTTGGACCTTCCGATATACATCGATATATCGATGTATTTTTTTTCGATGCATCGACATTTGTGTGCAATGTACACTGTACCAAGGCGAATTTATATAACGTGGTGTTAACAGCTCAAATTACAATAACAAATTATACGCACACTGACAATCAGTACAAAACAAAAATGCAGCAAACACATCATTTAAACAAAAGGTACAAAGTCGTCATGAAATCATCGGATCCGATAAACCACCTTGTATAGATTCGCCTTGCACTGTACATACTAAAATTATTTTGTATGCTTTCAAGCTCTTCGCTCCAGTAACTATTCTAAATGTGAATTTTTCACTATTTATGCTCTATTAGTATATACATTCTATTAATATTATCCAAAATGTTATTGCATTAATAAATTGCTACTTTATTAGTAGAAACATTTGGTGCCAAATACTATCTACAGTATGATATTAATCGATATGATATTGACTCTCTAAAACCATTTGGAAATTTGGACAGATTTTAAACAGCATATTCCAAAATTGTTTCACATGGCTTATCAACATAGAAAAATAATATAAAGTGTGCAAGCCAGTTTGATGTACGCTTATTTCAAAGCAAAATTTGAGTTTCTGGCATTAATCCTTGGTTTTGTTGCATACCTCTGCCTGATTTCGGCTTATGTTCTCATCCTTATGGACTGAAAACATCAGTAATGCAACGTTGTGTGTACTTTTGCAAAGCGACAAGAATTTAATGACATGTTTATTTTTTTATTTTTTACTCAAATCAAAAAACTTCATAATTTCTCTCTCAAAAGGGTTAACATGAAAGTCAAATGAAGGAAAAAATTATGATAATAAATTGCCAAATAAGTGACCGAAATATAATGTCATTGCTAGCTGGCACACTTTATATTATTTTGTTATGCTTATAAATATTTAACAATTGTCGCTACTTCCATACCTTCCGAAAATTTCGAATCCTTCTCAAAGAACAGAAAAAACTGGGATTTGTAACTGTTTAAATCAATTAAAACATTTCACTGCGAGTTATTACTTAAACACTAATCGAAGTTACGATTGTTTCATTTTCTTGTTGTATATTTTTAATTGAAAGAAAATGCTGATATTTTCATTCGATGCATCGAAAATATCGATGCTTTTATACGATACATCGATATGTATCGATGTTATATTTCGATGCATCTAATCGAAGAAAAAATCGATGTATTTTTTTTACTTGCATCCCTAATCTGTAGTGTAGTGTTTTCGGACGGTACTAGCTCTTACTGCCAATATAGGAGTATTACA
>NW_023479988.1:0-2266 GCF_013731165.1 Rhagoletis pomonella | reverse complement strand
AGCCAAATAAAAATTACGCAAATGACCAAATATCTGATTTGCCACTTGATGACAAATGCCAGTGACAAATATACAAATATTGTTGAGCGGTATTGCCATTTCGTGCTTGTGAACCTTTGTATTTTCCAATTTTGGTAAAATTTTAATATAATATTCGTATCCGAAAACTACCGAAAAATATTACGTTATTTGAAAACAATAATTTTAAAATATTTGCTCAAACTGAACATTTGAAAAGTTCCACAGTAGCTGAGTGTGCAGAGAAGCGTGCGATGCAGTAAAATCTGCATACTCAGAATTTTAAATACACCCTCAAAATCTGGGCTAAAGGTCAAAAACCGCGTGTTTCAAAGGGTGACGCACAGGTATACTTGCTCGTAACTTTATTTCTGTTTACCCGGTGAAAGATACGTATTTATGTATGTGATTCAAGATAAGACATTTCGCTGCTTACAACAATGTTTAAATTGATAATTTATCTTAAGAAATGGCAAAGGAATCAGTCATCGGACTTAAAAAAAAATGTGTGTGGTAGAATCTAAAAAAATGTGGTAGATTTCAAAAATATGTGGTAGATCTCAGGTTTTGGATCAAACTTTGTACAAAAATTAAAAAAAAATCTGCAAGGTTTCTCCTAAATTGCAAACATTTTAATTAAAATCTAAAACAAAATTAATTTTAGTATAATAAAGTGCAAGATTGAAGCTGATAAAAATTGCGTTAAGTTTTAGCAATTTTTTTTCTTGAACGTGTAAAGCAGTTCCTTCCATATCAAGATATTTTCCAACATATTTTGAAAGATTTCTGCAACCTTGCAGAGTGCTGACAGCTTTTCTTTTTATCACATCACGATGTAGCGAACAATTGTGGCTCGTTCCTGAAATGCTACTTGTGATTTGCCGATTTTGACAATTCTCAAGTAAAAGTAAACAACGCTTTAGAAATTTGAAATGCACTGAAATTTGCTAATGCTTTCACAAAAATCGCCGGTTTTTATCATTTTCGCTATAAATTCTTTTTATAAATCATATATTTTGCAATTTAACACGATAAAACCATGTTTGATGTCGAACAATTGAATATTGAGAAAATTTACTATTTTACAGTTTATTTTATCCCCCCATTCTGCCTGTAGTTAGTGTTTAGTGTTGGACAATTTTTGCTCTTAAAATTAAGAAAATTATGTTGAGCAAAAATAAAACTACTCAAAAACCCGAATATGTGGTAGATTTCAGACCTTGTGTGGTAGGTGTGCTCAAAAAAGTGGCAGATCTACAACAATGTGGTAGAAGTCTGATCACTGAAAGGAATCTTACAGAGTATATAGATGGCTGAGTGGAAGATCGACCTATCTCGGCAACCAGTTCGAAAACGCCCTTTCTCAGACAATTTTTTAACAACGCGCTATCTCAGAAAACTTTTCAAGAACGCCCTACTTCAGAATTGAAAAATGCCCTATCTCAGCTGCCGATTCAAAAACGCCCTATATCAGCTTATTTTCAATGTATTTTCGTTTGAGATAGGGCGTTATTAAATCAAATTCTGAAATAGGGCATTTTTCAATCAAACTTTGAAGAATTTTCAGAGACAGGGCGTTTTTGAACTGGCTTCCGAGATAGGTCGATCTTCCACTCAGCCATCGATATGCAAAATTTAAATTTTTTACTTTTTTTCATTTTAAATTACGACTTCTCCGACTATTTTGTTAACTAGTATACATACATAGGGTGCCCATTCTCAAGACAAATTAACCATTTAAAAATGGTTGTAAACAACCAAATGTTTTCTCTTAAATGGCATATGTAAGTACTTTTCATCGGGCAAATAGAAATAAAGTTACGAGCAAGTATATGCTTCAACCTTTTTACCTTTAGCCCAGATTTTGAGGGTGTATTCAAAATTCTGAGTACCTGTGCGTATATATTATTTTTGTTTATTTCACTTCAAATCTCACGAAATCATAAATGCAAAAGTATGGTTGACACCGGATCATCTGTTTAAGTATTTATGACCAAATGGTTAAATCGTGTGATGCATGTGGACAATATTTGTCACTTTACTGCTGTGCGCAAATGTGTGCCAAATCATTTGGATCTTTGGCAGCCAAATCGTCTGATCGCAAAACAAATCATTTGTACATCGCTATCCAAATGCGCAAATGTAGACAAATCTAAATTTGGCATTTTGTGTGCAAATGTACAAATCGTGTGATCCCTGCTTAAGAACTGCAATACATACATCAACCATTGGAATCGGTACTGGTAAT
>NW_023479987.1:0-2267 GCF_013731165.1 Rhagoletis pomonella | reverse complement strand
CTATATTTTATAGGTCCTCCAAAACCGCAAAGAAAATTCAATGGGGGACGAATAAAAAATCTTTAATATTAGAACATGGTTAAATAAACAATTGGATATTAATATTGGAAGTCTCCTGAAGAGAACCACAGTTTTCCGACCGAAAAATATTAATTTTCAAGAACTTTATATCATTTCTATGAAAAGTTCTTTTTTTCCCCATATAAAATACATGGAAAACTTTGAGCGCTGTGAGCACTCCCTAAATATTTTTTTGATTTCAAAATAAAATAAATAGAGGTAGATTTTTTTCGGTTCAGAACAATCCTAGAGGGTGGCGGCTTTCGGGTTTCGGTAGGGGTAAAATTTGCGAAGCTGTAACGCATATCCCAGCAAAAATTTCGAAGGGCTTAGCATGTGTATTTCAGCATAAAATTTGTATTTTCATTAGAAGCACCCTGTGTTTGCTTTTAAATGGTTGCATAAATTTAGGAGGAAATGCGCTACAATTGATTATTACTTCCGATTATTTAAACTCCGCACATGCATAAGGCTTTGTATCTATATATGTACATAAATATGTATGGACTGATTTGTTGCAACTGGGCATGAATCGTTCAAACGATACTGACAAAACGATGTTGTCAAAACACTGATTTATGCATTTGTGTTGCTGTTACGTATTACTGTTACTGTTACGTGAAGCAAAACTGGAATCGAGTTGACGATATCGCACAAACGATCAAACAATTTTTGATTTTTATGAAGCAAGACAATCTCGACACGATATCGTTCAGACGATTGTCGTCATACGTGATTCATGCCCTGGTTTTGATATTCGTAGATGGTTTTAGGCATAGGTTTAGTAGTCTATTTTGATAAAAAAGCAAGGCGAAAATTTAAAAAAATACTGAAATCATTTTAACTGGGACCGTTGATAACTGATGAATATACATGAATATATGTATGTATAATATGCATATGTATGGATGATATAATAGCTCTGATCCAATACTTTTCGTGTAAAATCCTGGATAAAGGTCAAACAGCAAAATCACTCTCTGATGTGAGAGTAAAAAGTGAGTAACAGCAAAACGTACGAAACAAAAAAGCATCGGGTAAAATCCTGCAACTTCAATCTCTACACAGCTCTCCCAAAAATCGCTCAGATTATATTCCGAAAAGAAAAACTAAATTTAGGAATATATACAAATAGAAATGCTCAAACTATAAGCTCAAAAACAATAACTGATGCGGTGTTTCCAAGATATTTTAACGTCCTTGAGTCACAAGTATATATATAAGTATCATATTTTATCAATCATACCGATAATTTCATGTATTGAAAGAATTAAAAATGAAAATGAATACAAAAATTAAATTAGCAGAATGAATAAAATTAAGTGAAATTAATGTTTAATTTCTAACCTAACCTACATTTGTATGTATGTAACTGAATCGCCTTATAACAGCTTTACATATAAAAAGATTATCCTAATTTTCGAGCTTAACTCCCTAATCTGTTATTAGAAAAAGAGATTAGCCATGCAAAATTATAATTCAAAATATCTCAGATTAAACCGATAACTTTTTGGTGTCCAACCTAGTTTTATCGATTATACTTGCGAGGAAGAGGAGGAATGTCAAATGTTAAAGTAAACAAAAATTGACGCTAGTAAGGAAAATAGGTTTGTAAAGGCATTTTTAATAAAATATTCAGTTAAAATATATTGAAATGGCATAATATGTGTTGAAGAAGAAAGTGACCACGGTGGCACAGAGAAGAAGTTTAACTTTTCCTCGAGTTGTGTGAATAACAAGCACAACCAATTTGACAGCTAACGAGCTTTGCTTGAGATTATATTTATATGTAAACCATGATTCAATTATTAAAGGTTTTGTAAGTAGCTTGTTTCTAAAATTTGACACTCCCATCCACAGGGATGGTTTATGGAAGCAGGAGAAAAACGGGAAGAATTTAATCACACTTCCTAAAATTCCATAAAAAGAATTTGATTTAATTATTTAATTTAAACAAGCTTATTTACATCGAATATAATAAAGATTGTTATTAAAAATAAATATATGTATGTAAATATAAATATGTATGTATGTATATACCAAACCTGCGTACGTCAGACGGTGCATAACTCGAGAATGGATGGTCCACTTTGAGCTTTTTTGTTGTTGTATTTGTTTGCCAGATGCAGAATGTCCAGATTTGGCGATTTCGCGATGTCGCGCGTAAAAATTTAGGGAATCGCCATTGGCGATTTTTGGTGATTTTT
>NW_023479986.1:0-2267 GCF_013731165.1 Rhagoletis pomonella | reverse complement strand
TTTTTACTGCGCAATTTCTGCAACATTTTAGAAAAGTTGAAGTTGAGCTTCAGCAACATGTCATCAGGAAAGCAACAAGTCTGCAATATTGCGGTAATTATTACGTAACTCGAACGCACCCATTGTAATAAAACTACATTTTTGTAATAATAACAGTCTTATTTATTGTTAAGAGAATTTTGTAAGCATTAACTTGGAGTAAATTAGCGTCTTAAATTACTGAAATATCGGAGTTTTCGTATTTGCAACGCATTGCTTTTCCATACCAAGTGCACCGAGTTTGGTACAAATTGATAAATCGGTTACCGAGATATACATTTGTGGTCAAAAGTGCGCGGCGCCACGCCCATTATCCAAAAATTTATAATTTCCATTAATGCTAAGAGGTTATTCCAAGAATCGATTTAGAGTGGATTAGCTCCAGTAGTTATTGATTTATCGCAGTTTTCGCGTTTCTGTAAATCACCGTTATATGGGAAGTGGGCGTGGTTATCGCCCGATTTCAAGAATTTTTAGCAGTTATGTTAGATATAGCCTAAGCAAGGCTCATACCGAGTTTGGTACGGATTAGTGAAGTGGATACTGATATACAGCATTTCATCATAAGTGGGCGGGGCCACACCCATTTTCTAAAACTTTAATAATAATCCTATTTTGTTCCAAAATTTTAGTATACATACTAATTTTTAACAATTTGGATACAATATTTACTGAAATATCGTAGATTTATTTTAATTTAAACGCTTGTATACCCAAACCTATTTCTTTAATCATCACTTATATAACACCAATATAAAGGAAAACAAATGTTTATTCCGAAATATATAACATTGTTGGGTTCGCCTTACATTCCCGCAGATTTCTAGCAACAGGACCGAAAGGTCCAAAAAAACATGACTTTTGCTAATATCTCGAAAACTATTTATTTGTTAAATTAAATGGATTCATATTCTAGTTCAGCGGCCTCAAATTCATCTAAAAAGTTTAATTTTAGTGTTAAAATAGATCTAAAGTAGTGTTACTATATACTAGTCGCGTTTTTAGATTTTTCCTTAATACATTTTCTAAGTTAAGAAATACCACTTATCTGCCATTTTCTGCGGGCAGTCTTTTCACACTATATTAGCCAAATTTCTAAGCTTTTAATTGAACAAAGAATAATAACGCGATCTCTCCCGGGAATACAACAAATTCCTTAATATTCACAAAAATTAACAAAAAAAATACTCGTTAGAAAAGTGAGGGGGACTGGGAAATGTTATTTGGAATGTTCTCTATCAAATGTGAATAATATTTTAAGTTTTGTCCTAAATTTTATCAAATTGGTGTTTGGCCGCCTAAATCGTTCAAATACCCCTATGTGCGATGATATGTTAATTGTTTATCGGAGGGCGGTCTGTTCAAGCCGACTTTAGGTTTTTTGCATACATAAAAAACTTTGAATTCAAAATTTGTGAAAGCTAATGGTGATACGCTAATCACAAGGCCAATTTTTTTGTAAAATCTGATGAGAGATTTAAAAGTAAATTTGAACCAAAATATGAAAAGGTTTTATTTGGGAAGAACATTCTTTAGAATTATATTTTTAGATCGCAAGATTGCATTCAAAATAAGAAAACGAAAAACTAACAGCATAATACGGGCGTGATTTATATTATAAAATAAAAAGAACAATTAATAGTCTATATTTTATATATTTTTAATAAAAATAGTGCGAGCTATGTAAGTAAAAGTAAGTACCAAGCACTGACAATAGTTTTTGATTTGAAATATTATTACATTGGCATAAATATGGGAAGGAAAATACTCCGATTTATTGTTTTAATATTACCAAAGTGGTAAGGCCGTTGATAATACTCACAATTTAAGTAACTTCAAAAAATTTTATTATCCGTCAAAAGTTGTTTATTGAAACTACCCTCTTTTTTTGTATCATGATATCTTTTAATACAGTTTTATTTAAAACAAAACAACGAAAAAAAAGAGTGCAAAATCTATACACACAGTATATACGGTGGCGAGAATGTAAATAGGGAAAAGATATTTAGCAAGTTTTGGCTACTTTTCTTTGTTTAACAAAAATTTACATATTTTTTAAACATAACTTACTGTCTAAAAAAAACATGTAAATCAAAATTTCAAACTTTGTTGAACATTTATAAAATTCGAAGAATTATAACAAATGTTGACAAAAATTGTAAACATTTTTATCAGATTTTCTAGAATTGTTTTGAGTATGCACTTTTGTAGCCCATTATATAGTTAGA
>NW_023479985.1:0-2267 GCF_013731165.1 Rhagoletis pomonella | reverse complement strand
TTTTTTTTAATTAACAAAAAAATACCATGAAAAATATTTTGAATATTGCAAAAAAAATCGATGCAAAATTTTTTTGTAAGTGACTGTATTTGGTACAGCAGTAACTGCCTATGTAACTATACAAAATTTTTTAAATCACTGTTTGAGATCAATTTAAGATATTATCAGTATATTTAAGTAATAATAAAAAAGTTAACACATTTAAGTAAAAAATAAATATATAAGTGCATCACCTATTCCATTTTGAGCGAAGCTAAATTATTCCTTCTTTTGATGGAAATGCGATCTTAAAGAAATTACAGCATTAAGGGTTGCCAAAAATTCTTGATTTGCCCTTGAGAGGGGATATTTGTGATAAAAATTTAATTGGCTAACAAAAAAATTGTTTCCAGCAATCCAGCGACTAATCCCGGGATATTCGGGACTTAAAAAAGACCCGGGATTGACATCCCTAATATATATATATATATCTCATGATCCACTGATCGGATCTTAACCAGATTAGTATGGGACCACCTCCGATGCAAAAAGAATTATCGAGATCGGTTGACGTGGTCCAAAGTTATGCGGTAACATACATATAAAAAATAAAAATTAAAAATTAAAAAAAAAAAATAAACAAAAAAAATATTCCGATGAACTGATAACCTCCTCCTTTTTTGGAAGTCGGTTAAAAATAAAACAAAAATTTACATAAGCAATAAAATCAAAATAGCAGTAAAAACTTAAAAATAAATGCAGAAATGCAAAAATATGTTATATAAATAATAACAAAATTATGAAATTAAATTAAAAGAATTAGAATTTAGTAAAATAAAGTGTGGAATAAAATAAAATAACCTTTGATAAAAACTAAAACTAAGTTAATTAAACTAAATAAAGCACAAGAAAATTTTTAAATATAAGTACAACATTTAAAAACTAAATTAAACCAAAAAAATTAGGCTAAATACAATTAAATTAAAAACCTAAAAATTAAATTAAAATTAATTTTTCAAGCCAAACAAAAAAAAAATGTAAAAAACAAAAAGAAAATAGTAAATGAAAAAAATAAAAATTAAATTACATAAAATAAAAAATTTTAATAAATATAAAAGTTACAGTAAATTAAACTATGTAAATAAAATAAATAAAACTTTAATTAAAACTTAAACCAAATAAAAATACGAAATACTTAAAAAAAAATAATAATAAAATAAGTTGAACTACATAAATACAATTAAATTATATAAATACGAAATAAATTAAAATTCGCGAATAAAAAGTAATAGAAAAAATGTAATTACGTTATCAAAATCAAAGGAGTAGAAATAACAAAAAATAAAAAACAATAGCATTAGAAAAAAGTTAAGTAAAATATAAAATTAAATTAAACTAAATTGAACTAAAAAATAATAAAATAAATTAAAATAAACATTACAATTTATATAAAAAAATTAAAATAAAACAAATTTTTTAAAAAAATAAAATATAGGAAAAAAATTAAATGAAATAAAAAAAAAAATAAAATAACAACAAAAAATAAATTTAATTAAATTTAATTAATTTTAATTTAATTCAATTTATTTTATTTTATATATTTTAAGTTCACCAAATTATCATAAAAATATCAAACTTTTTAATCATAATGTTTACAAAAAATTCTATTATGCAGTTTTATAGCCCATTCAATTTAATACAATAAAGTGCAATTTTAAAGTTGCTAAAAGCTCCCTTAATTTTTGAATATTTTTTACTGACGATGTTGGGCATTTTCTTCCTTATAACGAATTTTTTTGTGGCAAAAAAAATATAAAATGTCAACGGGATGTTTTAGCAACTTCAAAATTGCACATACATATATATATTTTTTAAATTAACAAAAAAAAATACCATGAAAAAAATTCTGAATATCGCAAAAAAAAATCTATGCAAAATATTTCTGAGTGACCGTAAATGCATTTGTACTTGTAGTACAAAAACTATGTTATAAATTAATGAGGATATGTACATACATACATATATGTTTGTCAAATTTTATGTCTGTTTTTTGTTGATTGAAAATACTGATTTATCGCCTTAATAAATATGTAAATGAATTACAATAAATTGTACTTTTCTTTATTATATCAATCAGATTTAAAATACTATAATAGGATGATCACAGATGTGTTGCACTTTTGCCTGAATTTCGGGACAATCCCGGGATCCCGGGATTGTATTTTCAGATCCCAAAAATCCCGGGATCGACAAAACCCCGAAAATTGACATCCCTAATATATATATAT
>NW_023479984.1:0-2267 GCF_013731165.1 Rhagoletis pomonella | reverse complement strand
ACTTTTAATGAGCCTTGGATCAGGTTATTATTTTGCTTCCTTATTGATTCTATTAAATCGCTATTTTCGTATTTAAAATTCATTCCTGCAATTAAGAAGCTTGGACGAATTGAATTTGGCACTTTTATTTCATATTCTTTGCCAATGTTTTTTTCAATGGCATCTTTGATTTTTTCGCGTTCATCATTATTTTGACTATGAATCACCATTACACCATTATTTTTTGATAAAATTTTCGAAATATTCAAATTTTTGGGATCAACTTTGCTGTTCAGATCTGTTTTCGTTTTTTCAACCGCTTGCTTTACTTTGGGTTTCACAATTATTGCAACATCGTTTTTTAACTCTGGCAATGCCTTTTTCTTTATATTGTTTTTAATAGTGAGTGCGAAGAGCTTGAAATGCTGGCCGACAGGAGGAATGCCCGAAAATTTTACCAGAGAGTTAGGCGACTTACGGAAGGTTTAAAGACCGGGGCGCACTCCTGTAAGAACAATAATGGCGACCTAGTAACTGATGTCCAGAGCGTACTTAAATTATGGAGGGAACACTTTTCCGCCCTACTAAATGGCAGCAGCACAGAAAGTTGTGGAGAAGAAGAACCCGAGCCCGCAGTCGATGATGACGGAGTCGACGTTCCACCGCCTGACTATGACGAGGTACGTATAGCAATAACGCGGCTGAAAAACAACAAAGCCGCTGGAGCTGACAGCCTGCCAGCTGAGCTATTCAAGTACGGCGGCGAGGAGTTGATAAGGTGCATGCATCAACTCTTGTGCAGAATATGGTCAGATGAACGCATGCCCAACGACTGGAATTTAAGTGTGCTCTGCCCAATCCACAAGAAAGGTGACCCCGCCATTCGCGCCAACTACCGCGGGATCAGCCTTCTAAGCATAGGTTACAAGGTCTTATCGAGCGTATTGTGCGAAAGACTGAAGCCCACCGTCAATGAACTGATTGGGCCTTATCAGTGTGGCTTTAGACCTGGCAAATCCACCATAGACCAGGTATTCACAATACGCCAAATCTTGGAAAAGACCCGCGAGAAAAGGATCGACACTCACCACCTATTTGTCGACTTTAAAGCCGCTTTTGACAGCACTAAAAGGAGTTGCCTATACGCCGCTATGTCTGAATTTGGCATCCCCTCAAAACTCATACGGCTGTGTAAAATGACGTTGAGCAATACCACCAGCTCCGTCAGAATTGGAAAAGACCTCTCCGAGCCGTTCGCCACAAAACGGGGTTTCAGACAGGGCGACTCCCTTTCATGTGACTTCTTTAATCTGATGTTGGAGAAGATAATAAGAGCTGCAGAACTGAACCGCTCAGGAACAATTTACTACAAGAGCGTGCAATTGCTGGCTTATGCCGATGACATCGACATCATCGGTAACAAAAACCGCGAAGTCTGTTCTGCCTTTTCCAAGTTGGATAGGGAAGCAAAGCGCATGGGTCTGGTGGTAAACGAGGACAAGACGAAGTATCTCCTGTCATCAAACAAACAGTCAGCACATTCGCGCCTTGGCACCCACGTCACTGTTGACAGTTACAATTTCGAGAAAGTAGAGAATTTCGTTTACTTGGGAACCAGTATTAACACCGATAATAATGTCAGCATTGAAATCCAACGTAGAATCACTCTTGCCAACAAGTGCTACTTTGGACTGAGTAGGCAATTCAGGAGTAAAGTCCTCTCTCGACGTACGAAAACCACGCTCTATAAGTCACTCATCATGCCCGTGCTGGTATATGGCGCAGAAGCATGGACAATGACAACATCCGATGAGGCGGCTCTTGGGGTGTTTGAGAGAAAGATTTTGCGGAAGATTTACGGTCCTTTACGCGTTGGCGACGGCGAGTACCGCAGACGATGGAACGATGAGCTGTATGAGCTTTACAACGACATAGACATAGTGCAGCGAATTAAAATACAGCGGCTCCGCTGGCTTGGCCATGTCGTTCGAATGGACACCGACGCTCCAGCTCTGAAAGTATTCAACTCGGAACCCGCTGGTGGTAGCAGAGGAAGAGGGAGGCCCCCACTGCGATGGAAAGATCAGGTGGAGAAGGACTTGGCTTCACTTGGCGTTTCCAATTGGCGTCAGTTGGCACAGAGGAGAAACGACTGGCGTGCTTTGCTGAACTCGGCCAAAATCGCTTAGGCGGTTACAGCGCCAAAAAAGAAGAAGAAGAAGTTTTTAATAGTTTCTGCATATGACATTTGTATTTCATTAGTGTTGTTGTTCAGCTTTTTGATTTCA
>NW_023479983.1:0-2268 GCF_013731165.1 Rhagoletis pomonella | reverse complement strand
AGGATCTATTGTTTTATGTTTAAAAGGAGTTTTTTTAGTTTAGGAGATTAGGAGAGGAGAGAGATTAGACAGGCAAACGGGTTGTTTGGTCAGCAAAAATTTATGGGATAAAAATTGCATCAACTAAGAATTTCGAGTGAAGGATTGTATATACACATGCAGATATGTATATATATACATATATCCACAAATGTATGTATTTATTTGTGTATGAATAGATATGTTCTCATGTACAGAAGAATAGATGCGTGCTATTTTGACCATCTACTAGGTAGGTACATACATATGTGCATACATATCTATGTAAATAGGTATAATATTTTTAATATTCAATAATTTCTTAAAAAATTTCAACTTATACATGAAAGAAAGCTGCGAGAGCCTTGTTACCTGCGAGGCATTGAGCACGAGTATGCTCGCTCGTTTTGGAAAAAACGACAATTAATGCATAGAAATATCCGTAAAAGACCAAAAAATTCATTTGGTTTGTACTCAGCTGCAATTGAAACCCATTGTGTATTGTTAGTGTTTTGGAAATTGGTATCTCTACCCGTTCGGGTTGCTTTCGTACTCTGGTCACAACCGTTATTTGCGAGTTCTGTACGTTTTGTAGTTAGCATTTAGTTTCATTTGGTTCAGCAACATATAAATTTTACTATGGCAGCTAAAAACGAAATTTGGATGTATTTCGAAAACAACGCAGACATGGGTTTAGCTACGTGTAAAACGTGCAAAAACAAGCTTAGGAATAATCGAGTGTCTAATTTAAAAGCGCATTTAATTAAATTGCACAAAATTAATTTGAATGAAGCAAGTAATGAACAGTTTGAACCACCGGAGTCGTCAATTTCATCTAAAAGTGCTGGTAAAATAATTCGAAAAAAGAAAATTAAAATTGAGGTGAATAAAAAACAATTGATAAGGTCATATATCGGATTGGTAACGGAGGACTGCATTCCGTTCAATATTTTGAATTCACCAAACATACGAAATTTCATAGATCCGATTTGCGATGGCCTTAGAGTGTCGGACGGAAAAAAAATTACGCTGAATGCATCAAACTGCAAAAAAACATTGTTTATCGTTGCGAATAACATAAAATTGGAAATCACCAATGAAGTGAAAAACAAACTGTTATCATTGAAAATAGACAGTGCTACAAGGCTGTCCAGAAATATATTTGGTGTAAGTGCTCAATTTATTAGTGCGGTACGAATTAAATCTATTATTTTGGGAATGATAGAATTGAAAGGAGCTGGATCAAGCACAGCCAAAAATCTTGCCATTGAAGTGTTGAATGTGCTAAAGCGATACAACATTAATTTAACCCACATCGTCTCGATAACATCTGATAACGGTGCAAACATGCTGAGAGCGACAAACATTTTATCATTTATTTCTGAGGAGGATGTTGAAGAAAACGACGAGTTCTGCACTAACGATGAATATTAAAAAAAAATTGAACTTGTAGAAAAAGTGCCAAACGTGCTAATAGGAAATATACAAGTTTGCCGATGTGCAGCACATACAACCCAGCTGGTCGCTCTTGACGTTGCAAAATCGTCTGGCATGCTGAAATACCTATGGAATTGTCGTAATCTTACAAAATACATAAGAAAAACGTCAAATGGCTATCGCGAAATATTTCAGTTAAAAGGATTGAAAATGCCCCAACTAGATTGCCCTACGAGATGGGGATCCACGTATACTATGTTGCAGGATTTATTAGCAGCAAAGCATATGTTAACTAAAATCGAATCTATTAAAAATAAATCTGAGGATGAAAACTTCGAAGTGGATACGTTGGTTTGGGATTTCATTGAATGTTATTGCACAGTTTCCCATCCCTTGCAAAAAACTATAACAAGAGGAGCAATTACACTACGGAAACTTTTACGCACAGTGGCTTAAACTGAAAATAAGCACCGAAAAAATTGTAAGCGATTCAAGTCAGGAGCTAATAACAACAATTGGGAACATGATTTTAAAATCAATAGAAACACGAACAATAACGTTATTTAATAATACATTTTTAATTTCGTGCTTGTTTCTGGACCCTCGCTTTCAACATACTTTAACTGCACAGCAAAAAACCGAAGCTACTCTTCATTTAAAAACAATTTGGGACAGAATCCATGAAAATAATCCTATTGAACCCTTATACTCCGCGCCAACTTCTGCTTCCACACCGGCCGGCAACTTTTTTAATGAAGAAGATGAACTCATGTATCAATATTTAGTACAAGGAACCCAAGCCGAAATCAACAA
>NW_023479982.1:0-2268 GCF_013731165.1 Rhagoletis pomonella | reverse complement strand
CCGCGATGCGTCCGGACGGGGTGAAGTGAGCCGCTGCGGTGACTACCCTGCGGAACTGGCGTTCGCCAGTGTGTATGTTTGTGGGTGTGGGAAGGGCGACGAAGCTGCTCTCGGTGACTTCCGCGAAGCCGTCCCAATCAGCTTTGTTAAAGTTGGTATAGGTTCGGTGGTCCGCGGGAGCAAAGTCGGTGGGCTTATTGATCGAGATGACTATGGGTAGATGGTAGTGTTAGCATCGGTCGCCATGAGATGCTATTGATCAAACCAGCGCTAGCAATTGTTAGGTCTGGTGAGCTGCTGCAGCTACCCATAATCCTGGTGGGGGCGTCGTCGTTCATGGTGCAGAATGTCGAGTCGTCTATCTGCTCAGCCAGAAGGTTTCCCCTACGATCATTGGCCTGGCTTGAGTGCCATAGATCGTGGTGCGCGTTGAAGTCACCTACTACCATTCGGTTTTCACCTCTGAGTAGCGCACCTAGGTCAGGGTGATATCCTGCCGGGCAGCAGGTCGCACCGCCCCCCCCCCCCTTTTCGGGGCCTCCCACAGACCCCTGGGGAACCGTTTGAAAATGGGCGAAAAACAGCATTTACCGAGGGAAATTAAGCAGTTTGAAGTGGAATATAACCCAACTAACAGAATCTGTGGGGTTTTTAAATAAAAGAAGTTATCCCAAGGTGGTTATCAGGCGAAAAAAGGGGGGGCTAAAACCTTTCGCAGAGAACACCTTTCTGCGTAGGCGGCTTTCGGCCGCACTTTGGGATTATAACCCTCAGTCAGTAGAATTCTCCTTTCTGTGGGGGGCTGAACACCTTTTGCGGTAATTCTGTAGGGTGAGGTAACAACCCCTAAAAAAGGTGCGGAAAAGTCGGGAGGGGTACCAAACGACGCGTTTCGGCCCCCCAAATAACAATCCGGAGGGGGGCGCTAATATTATTAACCATTTAAAAGTTATGAACAAAAAACTTTTGTTAAATTTCGTTTTCTTTCTATGAGCAATTACACCAACAAAGATTCACAAAATAACCTGTTCTCACTTTTTAAACACTATTAAAATATATAGGCGGCATTTCTTTATTCATTCTGAACGTTTGGAATAAACTTTTTTGTTTATTTATTCTTTAGAACGTTCCTGATGATATGTTGACGTATATTTTAAACGCATTCTGTTTATTCCGGCTGTGAAATGGGATTATCCGGAATGTATAAAGAAACGCAGTAATAATTTAACTTATTTATTAAAGAAACACATAGTTTTATTAACCTAAGATAGATTATTTTGTTATTAAAAAGAAGTTGACAATCTTTGCGAGCAGAAACGCGAGATTCCAAAATAGCTATAGTGCTGCCACTGTATTAGTATTTCGTAATAATTCACTTTTCCTTATGAGATGTGTGTACTGTTCAATGCTTTTCGGTATCTTCTTTCGTTTAATATATGTATATATAAATAATGAAAATATTTAATAAAAAATCGGGCGATTTTTTATTACAAATTTTCGCCTGCGGCGCTTCTCCATAAAAATCAATACTTTGATAAATAATGAAACTTTTTAATAAAAAATCGCGCAATTTTTTATTACAAATTTTCGCCTGCGGCGCTTTTCCATAAAAATCAATACTTCGATAAATAATGAAAATTTTTAATAAAAAATCGCGCGATTTTTTATTAAAAATTTTCGCCTGCGGCTATTTTTCCATAAAAATGAATACTTCGATAAATAACGAAAATTTTTAATCACATCGCAAATCGTAAAATAGCACATTTGACACTCCATGACGCTTACTTTTAATTAAAGCTAAAATAACTGTAAACCATAAAAGTAGCGCTGCCATGGTATAGCGAAATTTGCTATTATATTTTGGTTACAATATCTTATTTAGATGAAAGTAAAAAGAAGAAGTGTATAGTGTAAACTGAGTATAATAGCGCAAATGAAATGTGAAATTAAGTGGCAATACCAGCGATTTGAGGTTATAATAATTTTAGCAGGCGCAAAGTTTGTTTACTCCGTTTTATTAACGAAATATATAAAATAAAAGTGAATAAATGAATTGGTTTGCATAAAATAATAGCCAGAAACGTTTTAGTAGTGTTTTAAAAGTGGAAACTGGTGATTTAGTGCATTTTTGACGTGGTAATTGCTCATCGAAAACAACGAAATTTAAAAAAAGGTTTTTGTTCATAACTTTTAAATGGTTAAGAATTCTCCTTTCTGTGTAGCCAAAGAAGGGGGGCTGAACACCTTTTGCAGAGAACACCTTTCTGC
>NW_023479981.1:0-2268 GCF_013731165.1 Rhagoletis pomonella | reverse complement strand
TTTTTTTTTTTTTTTTACTATACCACCAACTCAGGCAACAACAATAACTACAGTTATGGTATGCTAACAACAGCTATGGCAATAAAGGAATCCGTGCCTCTTCCGCTCCACCTGGACCAAGTGACTGAAATTGGAGCTCAATCGGTGCTGCAACGACATGGCAACTGTTATGTGCAGATAAAATGAAATACATAATAAAACAACAAAAAGAAACAATAAACGGAAATCTGTATGCTGTTGAAAATGTAGTAGGTAATAAAAGACGCAGCAGCAACAACACGAGGCCAGCAAACTCTTTACACTTCTTCCTACCGACGCACACCGTTTGCATCGCTATCGCTCACAAAAGTGTAGTGAAACAATTGGTGAAGGCATTTTTTGGCATAACTTTTGGCACTGGGGATGGTGACGGTGACGTTGGCACTAGCAATAATAAAAATCAAAACAACGCAGCTTGCAACCAACTAAGTACACACAAACATACCATGCCATATATTGTGTGTGAGTGGCAATAAAAAATAACAACAACGGAGCCAACCGCAACAACTCAAGTGTTGCCAGCTTCTGTAGTAGCATTAGCTGCAGCTTCACCGCCAGGCAAGGCACACGGTAGCCGGCTGGTTGACTGACTGACTGACTGAATAACTGACTGGCCGCGGTGGCGTCAACAGCTCCTGCTGTTCTTCCTCCGCTCGCTACTGCTGCTCCTCCTCTTCTTCTCATGTCAGTTTACGATCAGCCGGCAATCGACAGCAGCCAGCAGCTGGTAGCCGCTTTTATTGCTCGTGAATGTGGTGCCATGGCCGTTGCTGCCGTTTTTGTAGGTGCTATTAATGTTTGGAATGTTTTTGGTGCCGCAAAATCGGCATCGGCATCCGCATCAACATCTCAGCAGCAGCAACATCAACATGGATACCTCGACACCGCCGCAACTAAATAAAAGCAGCGGCAATAACAACAACCGCGTTGCATGTAGTGTAGCTTTTACAACTACAACTGAAATGGGAGCAGCGCTCAGTTGCATGTATTTTTTACCTGCCTGCATACATACTTACACATTCGGCTTGTATCTACATATATGTAGACCTGTACTTTGATTTGCATCTGTTTATTTGTATCGACTGTTGCGAATTTCATTTGGTAATCATGGCCTAACACGAAAATGCATTAACCAAAAATTGTGCTCATAAATTTGGAATCAACAACACAACCGAAACGTCGTTCTGCGACGCGCTGCTGCCAAAGCTGCCAAAGAGTGCGCGGTAGGGATGTTGACGGAAGGCGTTGCGGTGACGTGTGCAACTACTAAATTGTAGCCAGCACTCTATTGACTTCTTTTCGACTTATACGTTTTGGTTTTGTGGGATAACATACTACTATGTACTTAGATAGATACATAGTTTGTTTGTGTTTTTGTGCTGCTATGCGGTATGGCTTTTCGCAGAATTTAGGTTACGCATCGGCATGCTAATCAACTGTTGATGATGGGGGCGTTAGTTAAAGTGGAGTAGATTATAGTTAACAGTTTTTTGTTCCTTTTCTAAATTGCTTAATTTCAACGGTAAAGGAATAAATAAGTAGATAATCTACAGTTGCTTTCCGCGTTAAATCTGTTTGTCCATTGCATCGAAGTGCCGCTTATGCTACAACATGAATTTTTTATTCATATAAATCTCAGAATATACTGCTATTTATGAACTAATTATGTAGTCGATTTTTGTATCTTTGTAAATGTGATTCTCAGCGAACGTTTAGTGACATTTAGCGATTGCGTTGGTGCCTTGCATACAAGGCGTTAAGGACGTGGTGTATGGATACAAAATCTGAAGTTGTACTTCTTCCTTTTACCAGTGTAGGTCACCATTATGAGCATTTTTCTGCATAATAATGTACAATCATCTCGATCTTAATCTTAATTTTAATCTTAGTGCGAATCCTCATATTAATCCTAATTTTAATTTTAATCTTAGTATTAATATAAATAAACCTTTATATTAGTCTTAGTCTTCATCTTAATTTAATCTTAATTTTCACCCTTATCTTTAATCTTTATTTTTAATCTTTCTCTTTATCTTTATCTTTATCTTTATCTTTATCTTTATCTTTATCTTTATCTTTATCTTTAGCTTTATCTTTATCTTTATCTTTATCTTTATCTTTATCTTTATCTTTATCTTTATCTTTATCTTTATCTTTATCTTTATCTTTATCTTTATCTTTATCTTTATCTTTATCTTTATCTTTATCTTTATCTTTATCTTTATCTTT
>NW_023479980.1:0-2268 GCF_013731165.1 Rhagoletis pomonella | reverse complement strand
GTTTTACAGTAAAATCCCATATCTGAACAATCAGATGTATGGAAGATTTAGGGAAAGGAGTTATTCAAACTCTAATGAAAATTACTAACGATTTGTACTAATTTGCTTCGTTTTTAAAAACGCTTGTCGCGCGAATAGCAAACCGGCATTTAAATATCTGCATACATACCTAACCAATTATGCATGTACGCTGAATTCGCCGACAAGCTTTTTTAAAAACGAAGTAAATTAGTACAAATTGTTAGTAATTTTCATTAGAGTTTGAATAACTCCTTTCACTAAATGGCTTTTAGTAACTTTAACGAGACCTTAACTTATTTTATTTTATTCATTTTAGTGCAGTTTTGACAAAATTTTCTTGCTAAAAAATCTTTTGTTACAGTACTTTATTTTATTCCTTTGATTGTACATGTATAGGCTGCCCGGGATAAAATCAAAATTGTATGTATATTCAGTTCAAAAACTCTTACTCGCTAAATTATTTTTTCCAACGAGTCACGTACACCCCCCGCAAACATAATCGGAGCGTTCAGAATATATGAGTCCGAAGGGAGTCCTAGGTAGGTAAGAAATATGAGTTTCAAAAACCAAAATTTTTTTACTCTTATATGAATCTTTTAGGACTCATATATGATCCAAGTTATGAGCCAGCACCTTGTGCCAATATAAAAACAATAAAGATTTGAAATTTATATCCAAACTTGTTTATACAGAAATTGAAAATAATTAGAAAACAATAAATGAACAAAATTTAGCTGTAGCTGCTGCTATTGCATGCATGTTGGAATGTGTATATGCACGTAAGTATGTATGCATGTTATTTGAAAGGAATTTTCGCTGAATGCTTATGCAAATAAAGTGCGTTCAATAAGACTCAAAGAACAACCTAAAATAAGAATCCGAATTTAGTAATTTGTGAGGCTGATTAGAGGCTCGAAAAGAGTCTGAAATGATTCATATATGAGGCCAAAAATTGTTTTAAAAGAGTCCAAAATGAGCCGTATATTAGGCCAACAAGAGTCCAATATGACTCATATTGAGGCTCATTTGTTGTATGAATTTAAGCTCATATAAGTCGACCTTCGGAGAAAGGGAAACACCCTCATATCGGACTCTTAAATGAGCTCATTATGAGCATAATGGCTCCGAAATAGGACTCCTTAAAGACTCATTTATGACTCCAAATGTTTGCTGGGAGGGCAAATGTAAATGAGAGTATATTGACGAACTATTATGTTGATCGTTTGAAACACAGCTTTCTACATGATGTGCAAGTACGAAGTAATACAGTACACACAATACCACGTATACTACACATGTTAAATAAAAGCTTGTTTTTAAAAAATATTTTTATACCTTTCATGAGCATGAAATGGTATTATAACTTTGGTCCGATGTTTGTAAGTACCAGAACAAAAAGAGATAGACCCATGAAAATGTATACTTATATGATCAGAACGACGAGCTGAGTTGATTTAGCCATGTCCGTCTGTCCGTCTGTCTGGCTCTCAGTTTTCGAGATATCCTGATCAAATTTGGTAGGTGGGTGTATTTTTATAATGTATTAATCATTTGTCGGAACCGGAAGAATCGGACCACTATAACATATAGCTCCTATACAACTGATTGTTCAGATATGAGATTTTTCATTGTAACTTCTCCATTTATGCAGCTACGAACATGAAATTTTGCAATACTTGCACCCATTATCAACAGAATACTTACAGTGAAAATTACAAAGATCGGGTCACTATAACCTATAGCTCCCATACAACTGATTGTTCAGATATATAATTTTGCGTTATAACTCCTCCATTTATATAGCTAGGAACATGAAATTCCGCACTGTTTTCAATAATTATCAACAGAAAACTTACAGTGAAAATTAAAGAGATCGGGTAACTATAACCTATAGCTCCCATACAACTGATTGTTCAGATATGAGATTTTTCGTTATAATTCATCCATTTATGTAGCTAGGACCATGAAATTTCGCGCTGTTTTCACTCATTATCAACAGAAGACTTACAGCGAAAATAACAAAGATCGGGTCACTATAACCTGCAGCCCCCATACAACTGATTGTTCAGATATGAGGTCTTTTATCATAACTCCTCCATTTATGCAGCTAGGATCATGAAATTTTGCACCATTTTCACTCATTATTAACAGAATACTTACAGTGAAAATAACAAGGATCGGATGACTACAACATACATATATCTTCCATACATCTGATTGTTCAGATATGGGATTTTACTGTAAAAC
>NW_023479979.1:0-2269 GCF_013731165.1 Rhagoletis pomonella | reverse complement strand
AACATGTGTTAGCTAGTGGTCATACAGCTGATCTGACCAAGGGAAAAGAGATAAAAAAACAAGGCTGCATACTTGTTATGTTTATAGCCTTTTTAGTATTAGTTTGACAAATATACCACAGGGTGATGGTATGAACGCTGCTTAAAAATTTTAAAGTTTAAATGTTAAGTGTACAATAGTTTATTTTTCAAATGTAAGTTTTTCAATGTTTTCTCAAAAGTGTTTAAAGTCCAGTATGATGTTAAAAATAGCTAATTGTCCCAGATCAAATACAAAAATTGTTCCTTGATTTTGTGTGTATGATTGTTTTGTGTACATATGAACAAATTATATTATAATAATAACGTCCTTATATTTGTTTCTTGTTGATATTTAATAAATAAAACGCACCAGAAGATGCCACCAGATGGCGAAACGTCGGGCAGCAAAGGGAAGAAAGACTTTTCTTGCACATGAGCCTATTTGATCATTATAGCCTAGTACAACCAACAATAACAAATTGATTTTGATTTTATGTTCGAACGACTTGATGATTCGGATTGCCGCGTTTCTTTTTGTTCTGCGTTTGCAGCGAATTGCATGCGGCAATACCCTAGTGAATCGAAAGTAATTTATGGGGGACGTTTCCGTGATGGTTTTGACATTCTGCCTTTTGATCTCTTTCTTTTACACATAAATTTAAAGTTTAACTCAGGATTGATCCCTTTTTGTACTAAAGTACTATTTAAAATAAATGTAATTATCATTTATTGAACAATTGAAATAAATTCACAGATATTTCAAGCGACAATCAAATATAAGCGTTTTGAGAATTTGGGCGTGGGATCACTCACTGAATCCGTAGCAATTTTGAAATATTTTATTGTGCTTGCATATTAATTCGCAAAATGCTAAAGGCTAAGACTACCGAAGGTTATAGCTGTGAGATCTGCAGCAAAGCTGATGATTCACAGATGGTTTGCTGTGAGTGTGCGACACATGGTCCAATTTTCGGTGCGTTGGTGTAACAGCTTCGATCGAGAACGTGGACTGGCGCTGTGCGGAGCGCACTCCGTCGCGCAACACTGTGGCAGGGCTGGAGAAAGGCCAAGAGGGCACTTGCGATGGCCCTGCTAAGAATCCAATTGCACAAGGTAATAGCGGAGCACATGCCCATAACGCCGTGGACGGCGATGCCGACACTTGCACACCAGGTGCCCCACGCATTATTGCCAGCGGTAAGTCAGCCAAGATGTGACGACAACGTGCCGAAGCCGCACTTCTTGAAGAAGAGCTACAAATACTTCGTAAAAGAGAAGTGTTCAGTGATGTTGCAGAGCTGTGTCACTCGTCCCTTACCTCTGGTGGGGGGAAACGAGTGATATACACTGGATTAGCTGAAATTACTCTTATTTTGAGATTCTCTACCCCTTACCGCTGGTGGAGGGAAGTAGAGTCAAATAAAATAAGAGGTTAGTTTTTTAGATGTTAAATGCTTTACCCCTTACCTCTGGTGGGGGGAAGTAAAGCATAAAAAAGGTTAGGTGGAAAAAGGAGATAGATGTTGTTAGGTGAGACTCCGAATCGAATCCGATTATTTTATTTCAAATTTCCTTTTTATATACAATTTTCATGTCTAATCTTCTTAACTAACTATTTATGTATGTGGATATGTACATGTATGTGTGTGTGTGTTTGTATATTTACATTAGATAAGAGACCAACGTATTGATCCTCTATTTTGGCTGTGCGCATCTGCTAGATGTGATGCGTTTTCTATTGCTGCATGTGTGAATTGACATTTCACATCATGCATATGTTTGTGTGTGTGTACAAATATTCTGAGTTTGCTGTGATCGTTTATCTGCAGATTGTAATTTTATGGTTTCTGTGTATTTTTCATGAGTAAATAGGTAATCTGATATTGCCCTGCGACTTGTGTGTACATTTTTTTTTATATTTTCTTTGTGCACTCAAAAGATTATAAATCTTAACACGCGTTCAATTTTATGTTTGTGCGTTTTTAGAACCTTGGCAAATACACATGTTGGAAGATATTTGAACATACTGCCGAGGGCAAGAAATATAAATGTGCTGTCTTCGATTGTTAATAAGTGGACTGTATGTGTATATATTTTATTCATTTATGAACATTCTGCTGACGGCTAGGCATATTTATAGTAATTCTACTCGCATCACTCGACTTACATTTATAGCGAAAATAGACTACTAGCAAGCATATAATTACAACTATTACTAATATTAAAGAAAGGTGGCCGCTGTGATGTCT
>NW_023479978.1:0-2269 GCF_013731165.1 Rhagoletis pomonella | reverse complement strand
GTCATGTGGGGTCTCTCCGCATGCCGGACACTCATTCGGCACATCCTTATTCAACCTACTCAGGTAGGAGTTTAACCTGCTGCAGTAGCCGGAGCGAAGTTGTGCTAGTGTTGTGCGAGTCTCCCGAGGCAGATGAAGCTCCGTCTCGTCTGTGTCCGGGGGTGGTATGCCTAGAACGGCATTCACAGGTCTAGAGTCTACATAACTCGAGACTGACTCCCTGTGAATGCCGTTCAGGGCCTGTCGGTAAGCTGTCGGGTCCAGAGGTTGCTTGATGAACCTCTGGACTTCGTCCGTCAGTTCATATAGATGCCTCCTGTCGTGCCTAGGCGAGGGCTCCTCTGCAAGCAGCTATCTGGTTGGGTGGCCACTTCTGTGGCTCCCGATCAGGAACTGCTTGCAGAGCATTATGTTGTGCTCCTTTACGGGGAGCATTTGCGCCTCGCCGTGGAAATGGTGATCGGGCGACATCAGGAGGCATCAGGAGGTTTGCGCCTCTGTGGAAGAGAGGAGGCCTCTATATCTTCTAGTAGCGTGGAATGGCAGACGGTGTCAAACGCCTTTGACATGTCCAACGCTACTAGAATCGTTCTCTCACAGGGACGGTTTCGGTTAAGGCCACGAGTTATCTGAGTGTTTATGGCGTTAAGTGCTGTTGTTGTACTGTGAACTTTACGGAAACCATGCTGATGCTTTGCTGGAGTCAAGTGGTACGTGGAAGTACGCGAGTAGCAAGGCCTCGAGTGTATTCGCTACCGGGGAAAGGAGTGTTATCGGACGATAAGAATCTCCTTTGTTGGCAGGTTTCCCCGGTTTGAGCAGTGGGACCTCTCTCCCCACCTTCCAGATGTCTGAGATGATGAGAGTGGCCATAGACAAGTTGAGGACCTCCGTTAGGTACGCTACCCCCGCAGGACCCAAATTTTTCAGCATCAGCATGCATATTCCGCCGGGACCCATGGCTTTGGAGGCTTTCGCCTTCCCGATGGCCACCTGAACTTCACCGCAAGTGAAAGCAAGGGGGGCACAGGTTGTTGGCAGTTTGTGCAGCGTTCTGGTCACTAGACGCTTGGCTATGTCCCTCGGAAGATGCAGTATGAACTGCCGGCTAAAATAGCTCGCGCATCGCTCCGGGTCTGACGAAGCATGGTCGCCGAAGGAAATTTCGACTCTGTCGTCGTGCTTCGTCGGATTGGACAGTGACCTCACGGTTGACTAAAGCTTGCTCACACCAGAGGTGAAGTTACAGGTCTTCAGATGCTCCTCCCACTTCTTCCGCTTATGTACGTTTACTAGTTGCCGAATCTCCGCGTTGAGATCCCTGATACGGGGATCTCTGGGATCGGCCAAACGAAGGCCATCACGCTCATCGGCTAGAACAGCCGCTTCGGCAGGGAAGTTTGGACGTGGGTCCGATATACATCCTGCCGGTATGAAGCTAGCTGCAGCAGCAGTGACAGCCCTGCGGAACTTACGTTCACCGAGATGGACGTCGGTTGGTGTGGGGAGCGCTGTGAAGGTGTTTTCGGTAAACTCCGCGTAACCTTTCCAATCAGCTTTAGAAAAGTTGATATAGGTCCGGTGTTTGGCGGAGGCAAAGTCGGTTGGTGTATCTATCGAGATGACTATGGGTAGGTGGTCTGATGCTAAAGTCAGCATAGGTCGCCATGTTATGCTGTTTATCAGACCAGCGCTGACTATGGTGATGTCTGGCGAGCTACTGCAGTTACCCATATTCCTGGTGGGTGCGTCGTCGTTCATTGTGCAGAGTGTCGAATCATGTATCTGCTCAGCCAAGTCTGTTCCCCTACGATCGTTTGACAGACTTGAGTGCCAAAGATCGTGGTGCGCATTAAAGTCACCTACTACCATACGGTTTGGGGTGGTATCCCTGCGGTCGATGTCTGCTTCGATTAGACGATACTGCACGGTGTGGTGCGTGATGAACGCTAAGCCACCACCATTATCTCGCTCGCGATCTCGACGGTGCACGTTGTACCCGGCGCAATTCAACTTTGTGCAACTTCGTCTCTTGGACCGCAGCTATCAATATACCATGCCGACACATGAAGACGGTTATCTCCTCAATCTTGCTCTGTAGCCCGTTGCAGTTAAATTGAAGGAGCTTCATGTGATTCGGGAGACGTGTCGTAATGTGGGGTGTAAGTGATGTGTGTGTATTTTCAACCCCTTGAAGCTTGCCATTTATCATACTAAAATTGCATAACCTAAAAAAAGTTTTGATGAAAATTTGTTGAATTTTCCGAAA
>NW_023479977.1:0-2269 GCF_013731165.1 Rhagoletis pomonella | reverse complement strand
TTTTTCATGGCAGAAATACACTCGGAGGTTTGCCATTGCCTGCCGAGGGACGACCGCTGTTAAGAAAAAACCTTTTTTCTATATTTTTTTTTTGCGATGTTGCTTTGCCTAGGGCTTGAACCCAGGTGCCGATCAGTGAAAGCGCGCACTGCTTACCACTGCACCTCAGCGGAATATACGGATAACTCTATGAAATTGTGAAATCGTGTCGTCTCAGCTTTCTTCCTTTTTCGGCAACAACAACAAAAAATTTCAAATGTTTTTAAATCAAAAAACCTTCCACACAGAAGGTCCAAAAATGTGTTTTTACAGAATTGAAATCGGTTCAGCCGTTTGGTCAGGCATCGCGGTCATACGAAAAACATTTCATTTTTATATATATAGATAGATCTGCTTGATCAAGTTATCGGTTTAGATCAGTGATGCCCAAAGTGGTCCAGGTAGACTCCAGGGGTCAACGTGAGACTCCACGGGGGTCTACGTTGGCGTGAAAAAAATATGGGGGTCCACGAAAATGTATCTGGTTTCGATAGTAAATAACCAAAATGGTTGCTTGATATTCTCTTTATTTAACTTTAGTTTTTTTTGAGTGGTGTGTAGTGCTCTTGACGCACTGCTGCACTTACCGTCACTTTGTGTCTTCATACGTGGGGAAGCCTTAAAGGCTGAGTGGGGGAGTCGAAAATTGCTGGCGGCAGAGATTTGAGCACTTGTGTATTTTCAATGCTATAGGATAGTACGCCACCATTACATTTGTTGAAGAAATTTTATAATGTTGAGTTCCCTTAAGCTGAATGCCGGGTTAATTGCACCACTGCGCGCGGACTCCCACATTGTCGAATCTTCACTGATGGCTCCAAAACTTACTCTGGGTCAGGATCTGGGGTGTTTTTCGAAATTAATAGGAATAAGTTTCACTATTCTCTTGGGGAATATGCCCCAGTCTTCCGGGCTGAGGTATTTTCAATCCTCAAAGCCAAGGACTACGGGGTGGAAAATAGGTAGAGGGGAAGGAGTTTACATATCTGAAGTGACAGCCAGACTGCACTTAAGGTATTGGCCAGCCCTCTATCTAAATACCTCCTAACTAGTTCGGCAATGCAAGTCTCGACTTGTGCTGTTATTTTACCTTTGTAAACATAACGAGCTTGCTTTACTCTGGGTACTAGGTCACTCGGGAGTTACTGGTAATGAGACATCTAACCAATTGACCAGAACTGCCCCAAAACAGGCATTCGCATCACTTTAAAATTCGGAGTGATAAAGATAAAAATGATGTCATCGACACAAATAAACTGTTTTACGAATGCACCACATTTAAATTCATGAGTGAGCCAAACATGTTAGGAGGTTATGCTTAAGAGAATGTAAATAATGCTAGCGCTCGGAGTTCTTTTACAAAATATAACTCCTGAGAGAGAACACAAGAAAAGATTTTATTTTTATCTTTGCCGCTCCGAATTTGGGTTTGGAGCTCACCCGCGATGCAAAATTACATCGTTAGATTTAATCTTCACAATTTTTGATGAGCTTTGTGAATATGTTACAAATGTAGCAGCTGGGGCTCCCGCGAAACAAGTAAGGTTTTGAATGAGATCTACGGGGGAAAAAAGTTTGGGAACCTCCGGTTTAAATGAATAGGAGCTCGAATTACTGTTCGGTATAGTTTGTGTGCTCCCGCGCACTTTGTAGGAACTAATCGGCTTACTTGCCCATTTTTCATTTGCTTACGCGCCATTTGTATTAGGAATGGAATTTTTGTAAATATTAATCGAAATAGAATAACATGAGAGTATCGAAAATAGCCTGAGATCACCAAAGCCAAATAATTTATAGTCAACACTTTTACAATGAGATTACGGATTTTTAATTTTAATATAATACCAAATACAACTAAAACTGTCTGGAGCTAAAAAAGTGTTAGATAATTTTGAAAATAGCTATAAAAAGATCCAGGAGCTAAAGCCCAATCTTCAGAGCTAAATAGAAAAATAAAGAGCTAAATCTAGCTCCAAAACGGCAACACTGATTACGGGACGATACGGGAAGCGGGACGATTTAAAAGCATGCATAATAGTTCGATTTTCAACACATTTTCAAATACAAATACATCCACCACACGTTTTTGCTTAGCGGCATTCATTGTTGTTAATCATTTGCCTTTGACGTTTCTCCTTTATTTACCAAAAATAATCTATATATCAGGGTTGCAGACGGAGACGTTTTTTTTATACCCGATTATTTTAAAACTTAGATTTCAGAGGAGAAA
>NW_023479976.1:0-2269 GCF_013731165.1 Rhagoletis pomonella | reverse complement strand
TCAAGAATTTAAACAAGTATAAAAACATACAAGTAAAATACCCTACATATACTCCCCCTCCAGTAAAACGATAAATTAATTAATATTAAATGTTATTTTCTTTTTTGTATTTGGAATTGTTAGTGAATTAGAGTTTTGTGTTGTATCAGAAATTATATTTGCAGGTTTGAGTAAATCTATTGAAACTGTTTTAATCATATTTCCATATTGAATTTTGAATACTTTACTATTTTTTCGAAATAATTTTAAATGGTCCTTCATAAGGTGATTGTAAATTTGATTTGTGAATAACTTTAACAAAAACGTATTCACAAGTATCCAAGTTCTTTGGAACAAAAGAGTATCCTTTATTGTGATGTACCACCTTTGATCTAACATTTGAAAAATATTTTCTTAGCTTAAAAAGAATTTCACCTGGTAATCTTAATGTTTGCCCAAAAACTAATTCTGCAGAAGAGCATTTTAAATCTTCTTTAATAGACGTACGTAGTCCTAATAATATCCAAGGAAGAATTTCAGACCAGTGGGTAGAATCATCTGAAGCTGTAATAGCAGTCTTTAATGTCCTATGAAATCTTTCAATCATTCCATTTGATTGAGGATGATATGGGGACGTATGAATTTTGTGTGATCCTAACAATTTAGTTAATTCTGTGAACATTTTTGATGTAAATTGTGATCCTTGATCTACTGTTATATAAAGTGGAATGCCAAAACGAGGAACGTAATTTTGAACAAATGTTGTTGCTATAGAATTAGCTGAAATATCCCTAAGTGGATATGCCTCTGGCCATCGTGTATGTCTATCAATGATAGTTAAAACGTAACGATTTTCTTTTGACATGGGTAATGGACCAACAAGATCCATATGAATATGTTCAAATCGTCCAGATGGAATGTTAATTTTTTTTACAGGCGTCTTAGTATATTTAGAAATTTTGGATTTTTGACAACTTATACAAGTAGAAGTCCAATTATTTATTTCTTTGCGCATATTAGGCCAAAAATATTTTGATTGAATCAAACGTCTAGTTGTACGGACACTTGGATGTGATAAAGAATGAATTTTATCAAAAATGATTTTTCTCATAGAATTCGGAACAAATGGTCTAAAAGGCTGTTGAGAAATATCACACCAAATATTAAGGTTAAGTACCGGAATATTAATTTCTTTTAAATTACTGTTGGAATTTTGATCAGATATTATGCCATAAAGCGTTTGATCTTTTTGTTGTTCCTCAAATAATGTTTGAAAATTAATGTCTTGGGCTAAAATCGTGTTAACATCTGGAATACGTGAAAGGATATCAGCAACTATGTTTTCTTTTCCAGAAATATATTGAATGTCGTCTGTAAATTGTGCAATGTACTCTAAATGTCGAATTTGTCGAGGTGATCTGTCTGATTTAGAATTTAGAATATGTGTTAAAGGTTTATGATCAGTGTAAACAGTGAATGTTCTACCTTCTAGAAAATGTTTAAAATGTTTGATTGAATTGTATATCGCTAGAAGTTCTCTATCAAATGTAGAATAATTAGTTTCTGTAGGAGATAATTTTCGTGAAAAATATGCAAGTGGTTCTAAAATGTTGTTACTCATTTGTTGTAAAACCGCACCAATTGCTACATTCGATGCGTCTATAGCAAGTGATAAATTGCCGTTTTTATCAAAATGAGTAAGTAAAGTTTTCTGTGTAAAAAGTTTCTTCACATTTTCAAAAGCCGTAGTTGTATCTTCTGTCCAATTTAATTGTTTAAGTTTATTTTTAGTTGCTAATGTTAACATTTCGTGCAGAGGACTAAGGTCTTCTGCTAACATTTTAACATATCTGTGGTAATAATTCACCATACCTAGAAATTTTTGTAATTTATTTATTGAAAGTGGTTTTTCAAAATTAGTTATTGTCTCAACTCGTTCGAAAGAAGGTGTTATCCCTTCACTTGAAATTTCATAACTAAGAAAATCTAATTTACTTGTTCCGAAAATGCATTTACTAGGTTTAATATTCAAGTTATATTTTCCAAGTCTTTCAAAACAGATTTTAAATGCTCAATATTCAGAAATTAATTCAGAAATTTATTGTGTCGTTAAATATTTCTCGAAAATCAGGATCGCCAATATATCATTTATATGATATTTTAATAACTAAATATATTTAGTTTAAATTTTAAGTTTTTTATATGTTGAAAGTTTATTTATTAATAATCAAAAATTTTCTCTCCAACTACAAACAAATTCATAGAACCATAAATTGAAAATCAAGAATTT
>NW_023479975.1:0-2269 GCF_013731165.1 Rhagoletis pomonella | reverse complement strand
GTTATATTTTAAATTTTATTGCTTTAAAAATAAAAATATATTTTCATGTTTTTTTTTTATTTTATTTAATTTTTAGATATATGATTTTTTTACTATTTTTTAATGTTATTTTTCTCATTTTTAAGGTAACTTTCCTTTTACTAACAGCTACTAATAGCTTGTATTATCTTAGAAAGAGAAATATTCTTTCAAGTTATCTTTATTTTTAAAAACTTTTTTATTATTTTTTCTTTTTTAATTTTCTTTTCACTTTTAGACTGTGTTGTTTAAAAAGAGTTTTTTTGACTTTAATTCCAGTGAATTTTGAGGAACTTATTTAATTTAATTTATTATATTTAAATTAACTTTTATTTTAGCTTTTAGATTATTTTAAAAAGAGAAATATATTATTTTGAATTTTGTTTAATTTGTAGAAACCTATTTAATTTATGTTTTCCTATTTTAAGTTAATTATTTTTTTCTACTTTTTTTAATTTAATACACTTTTAATTTTTAATTTATTGCTTTGCAAAGTAAAATAAGTAATTTTTTAGTTTACTCCTCGTTAGATTTTTCAATTAGTCTTTCGAAAGACAGAAAAGATCTCTTTCAAAATAGTTGCCAGAACTGACAATGTCTTACGAAAGGCTGTGGTAAGTTGAAAAATAATTTGTAAACCTTTATATTTTTAAACAAGAACTTCGCGAGACTTTTTAATGGAAATAAAACAAAAGTATGGACATACATACATATGTGCATAAGGTATTCATTAACAGCTAAATATACATTTCAATTATACCGTCATGGAAGACATGCAGGCACTTATAAATTTAAACATTAAATTTTCTTTGAATGAGTGTGGTGTGTGTGCGTCACACACAAACAACATTGGCGCTAATCTACTTTCCGTTTCTATTTTGTCGCGCAAAGAAAAGTGTGACAGGCACACACAACAACACATCCTTCCTACTCATATATGAATATATATATATGTATATGGGCAGAATGTGTGTTCATGACAATCTATGTTGGAAAATTTATAAGCGACGGAAACGCCGTTGGCAGTTACCACACGTAACATCACACACACACATATATGTACGTATGTACGTCTGTAACACTCACGCACTCCCCCTCAACTTACACATACTTTTCGCCTTTAGTGAGGTGTGTGTAAAGAATTTTAAAGGCGTCGCCACTGGCAAACTATGTACATTTATAACCAAAACAACAACAACAAAAATGACTGCAGCAACAACATTAACAATGAAATAGCAAAATTACTTGTTGGCTGGGTAGAAAATGAGGGCATTCGCGAGTAAAGCGATTTTGCAAAGGAAGCATGCCATGCCATACTACATCCTTACTGCCATATGAAACCATAAATTACAACAACAAGCTCAAGCACATTAACCGAAATATATCCCAATAGAAGCAATGAAATGCGTGAAATAAGCTTAGTAATGTCGGTGTGTGCGGCAAATGAAATCTGCAATGAAATGCTGAAGCGCGACATGTGTGAGCGCACGCTGTACCTATGTACATGGCAGTGATTTTGGCGCATAGCGATTTCGCCTGAAAATGAAAGCATAACTTAAGGCTTTTAAAGTGACAGTCACCGGCTGCGGTTGCCATTGGCATTACGGCGCCAAAAACAATGGAAGAATCAGTACGTATGCAGTACGAATAGCAGTGGAAAATCTGTGAGACACGCTGCACACATTCGTGTGTTTGTTTGCATATGCACACTATGTGAATGCTTTTATGCTTGGTAGGATTCTGTTTTCCATGGATAATAAGAATACCACTACACGTTTAAAGCGAACTCAATGTACTGACACATATTTACTACTTTTGTGTTCAGCTTACAGACTTGAACTTATTCATATATGTATATATATATATGTATGTATAAAGAGACTTATACGAGTATTCATTTCTGTACCCTTAGATGTATGTATCAATATAAAATGTATGGAAAGCCGAATTATTTAGAAGGTTTACGCAGTTTTTTTATTTTATACTGGAGTTAACGAATTATTTCGGCAACATTAAATTCAGAGGGAATCGTGCTCATCTTTAACCGAAAACACTGGCAATTTCATATTCATATTCATATTCTTACCCATACTCATATTCATATTCATATTCATATTCATTATAATATTGATATTGATATTCTTAATCATGCTCATACTCATACTCATATCCACATTCAATCTAATACTCCTACTCACATTCACATTCATATTCATATTCATATTCATATTCATATTCATATTCATATTCA
>NW_023479974.1:0-2270 GCF_013731165.1 Rhagoletis pomonella | reverse complement strand
ATACCTAAGTAAATAGTATTTGAGTATTTAGCCGCCCCTAAATACCTAAGTAAATAGTACTTGGGTATTTAGCAGCTCCTAAATACCTAAGTAAATAGTACTTGGGTATTTAGTCATCTCAAAATACTAAGTATTTGTGTATTTAGTACCCAAAGTGGTACTTTAAGTACAAAAGTATTTAGGTATGCCCATCACTGAAATAAACAAAAGAGAAACAGCCACAATTGATCAAAATGTTGACGACTTAATCAGCAAGTGTATGTAAAAAATGATTTTTATATTAACGTTCTCAAAAAAGTTTACAATGAATTTTAAATGTGCTCTGTCGAAATGATATTTTAATATACATTACGTAAATACTTATGTACCTTTGTATACAATAAAAGTTTCATAAGAACAATTCTGTGCGCATACATTTGACAAAGACGTTCTCGGGTAGGAAACACAACACTAGTGACGTGTCTCTGCAGTATACACATTTTGAGTACAAAAATCTCAACCCTGATACAAAAAATTGTATTAGTACTGAATGATAATGACAGATTGCATTCCCATAAACGTACAATCATACATGATTGAGTTTTTTTTTGCATTCACATTCTCTATGTAAATGGGTATCAACCATTCCATAACACACTACATATTTTGTGTTTACAATTTGTAACCAATCTCAAGAATGGTTGTTAAATTTTTAAAATCAAACAATCAAATTTTTTGTACGAATAAAATGAGAATGCACACTCAATTGATTCAATCATTATACAGCTCTGGCTCAGTATATCCAGTAAAAAAACTGTGGTGAAGTCCTTTATGGGGATAAAGTTTCCAGAGGTGAAATTTTAGGTAGCATACAATTTCTTACACGCATGGTTGCTTTTCAGCACCAACGCAAGAAACTTAAGAAATGTTAAAAAAAATATGCGTATAGTGCATTAATTTTTGAAAGAAATACCATTTAATGCATATACTCTGATTAATAATATGAAAAATGGATTAGAACAACCGTTTAATGTTATATTTGATGCAAATTAATTTTCCACTCGGGACGCTCTGCGCATTGCCACTGAATAATAGGTTTACTTAAAATTACATCCCTGGTCCTTCTTCTTTCTGTATTGCATCGTGGTGAATTCACATTTCTCAGAAATTTGACAACAAACCAAAACGAAGTAAGTGCTTTATTTGCTAATTTTTTCGATTTCTATTGTTTAATGTAAATTTTATGTCTGTTTAGGATATGTTGAGGCAAAAAAGAAGGCGCAGTTGGAAAATGAAGTGATTAGTACGAAGTAGCAGCGCAGGCACATTTGGAAAATTATGCCGATAAGCAAGATAAAATTTGGGAAAGTAAGTGCCTGGTTGCAGCATATCTATGTATTAAAAAAGTAAATAATTAAATGAAATTGTGTTTTATAGAAATGTTATTAATCGAGTGGCGTTAGTTAAGATGTGCTCCAAACATTTGGCGAACTTTTTTCGCCTTCTCAACGTGCTAAGTTACAAGTTAAGATGACTGCCACCACGGATGGTAGGAAGCCCGAAGCAAAGGGCAAACAACCTTCCAGGAAGCTGCCTGCTGTATCCGAGTCGTAGCTGAGGTTCAGCAAGAAGTAGGTCAGCAAACGTGCTACCCTGATCAAGCTAAACTAAAGCGCTCTGCTGTGATTGCCCTCCGCAAACGTGAAAACTTGTTGCATCTGAGAAATATCAAGCAAAATATCTCCGAGATGGGCGCCGTGAGAATAAGTTGCGCCGCCAAGCAAAGAAACATGGCTCATTCTAAGTGCCTGCGGAAGACAAATTGGCTTTTGTGATCTGTATCCGCGGTATCAACAAAGTTGCACCAAATGTGCGACAGTTGGTTTAAAGAAATTTTTTGGTGTACAAGTTGGAGTATTTTTATTTCAAAAATATATAATATATAAAAAAGAAAATGTTTTTTTTTGTAACTTTCTGAAGGTTTAACCCGCAAATATGCCAAATGGAAGGCAGCTTATATTCACGATTCCTTGAATAATGTCGGAATTCCATTGCCGCTTGTAAAGGCCATTTCAAAAGGCTCCATTCCACAAATTTAATTTGTGTTGGGTTTTCAGCTCATTAACGATGCACCCAGGATTGCATTTACCGTCCATGAAAATATTTCATGAAGCGTTCCAAAATTAGCTCCGAGCAACTAAAAGTTGGTTAAGTTTAAGTGAAATAGTTTTTTATTAAAAATTTATTCCTGGTATTTATTTAAAAATAAAATCAGGTCAATATTAATGTAT
>NW_023479973.1:0-2270 GCF_013731165.1 Rhagoletis pomonella | reverse complement strand
TCAGTAACTTTGTGCTTTATCTTATCGTAGGTTGCTGGCATCAACGTAGTCCGGAAAAACTTTTCGCTCTTTTTGCGATATCTGCTATCGCCGCTTGGATCACAAATGTTTAACCTATTAAACGCATTACCTTCAACTGTATTGTAGGGCAGCATATCGACAATAATTAAATCCATTATGGATTTGTCGATTCGCAAGGTCACTGGATGATCGTCTCGGTAACAATATCCACTTTTCCTCTGGAGTAAGCTCGGCAGCGTTTCTTGGAGTTTGCTGGAAGTTGGATCCGTCCTTTTTTGCTTTTTCACTCCTGCTAAAAATTCATCCTGCTCTTTAAGGTCAATTTTCCACTCATTTTTGTGAGCTGTCTGCAAATGTTTTTCGATGTTGGCTGTTGTTTGTCGCCTCTTATTTACGTTACCAAGAGATATTGCCTTTGAACATATTTCACACTTTGCTGTGCTCGAATTTCTTTGGAAAAACTTCCAAATAGGGTTTTCCTGAGCCATTATTACTATAAAATAAATGTTTGTAAGATTTAACTGATAATATATTGCACTTGCTTACCAGGAATTACAAAAAACGCGAATTTATGGCCAATTTCTATTGAAAAATCAAACGTCAACATATACATACGAAAAACAAAAGAGAATAATTAGAACAAAATGTGAGAAAGAAACACAACTTTTACAGGACAATTCAAATGAAAAATTTTTGAGACAAGATAAAGGGTATTCAACTGAAATAAAGTCCATATGAAAAGCAATTTCAAATAATCGGAAGAGTCGGCAAAAAAGTGCCGGTGCCGATGCCGATGCCGATGCTAAATTTTGTGCCGATACTTGCCGATGCCGATTAATCGGTCGGACTCTAGTTGTTGGTTTCATTGTTTTTTTTAATAATTCCATTATTAGAATGTTTAACTTTTAGGTGTGCCCGTCCGTAAGTTAATTGTTTTTTGTTATTTTATGGCCTTATAACAATTATAATCAACAATTTTTATTGAGCTTGAGGCCGTTTTTAATGAAATGCTTACTGTGGAAAGGCAACAATTTTTTTTTTTAATTATACTTGCATTTATTTGTTGGATCTGCTTATTTTACATCTATTAAGCCTAACAAGTTTAAAAATCTTACGTCTAATTTACAATAATATAGCTCAAACCCTGGGAGCCCTGTTGGTTTAACGTCGCTCAACGAAAGGCTGGTAGATCTCTTCTTCGTAGGCGTGTTATATTTGTTTGTGTTGCACAGGCCACTTGCCAGTGGATTTGAGTGGTTACGCAGTTTTATTTTATATTCATCTCTGCTGCTGTCGATTACAGATTTAACCATCGGTATACCAAGGTCCCTATGTATATTTTCATTGCGGACATACCACGGTGCTCCCGTTAAGGCCCTTAGCGTTCTAAATTGGAATCTTTGGATCCTGTCAATGTTGGTTGCACAGGTCGTACCCCATAGTTGAATGCCATACATCCATATAGACTTAATGGCTGTATTATATACAAGTACTTTATAATCTAGTTTTAGTTTTGATTTACTGTTTATAAGCCAGTTCACGCTAGCTGACTTTAGCTTCATTTGTGTAATCTTGGTTGATTTGTTTGCACCAAGTTAGTCTCCTATCCAAGTGTATTCCTAGATATGCACCTCATTGGCTTGTGGAATATGGACCTTATTTAATTTGATTGGGGGGCATACTTGCGGTCTGAGTGAAAATGTTGTATGTTTACACTTCTGTTCGTTGACTTTTATGCACCAGTTTACCAGCCATTATTCTATGCGTAGTGAATGTTCCTCTAGTACTCTTGAAGCTCTGTTGGGACATTTATTACGACTTACTAAGGCGGTATCATCAGCGAAGGTGGATGTGAGTATATCCTTGCTAGTTGGAATATCTGAAGTGTAGATGATATACAGCATAGGCCCGAGTACACTACCTCGAGGAACGCCAGCCGTTATCGAGATGTCTTTTGAAGTGAAATTAGATACTTTTGCACCAAATTTTCTGTTAGTTATGTATGATTCAAATATTTTGTGGAATTCCGGCGGCAACAATTTTTTAATTTTATATATAAGATCGTCGTGCCACACTTTGTCAATGTTTGTGCCACATCGAGAAAAATTGCAGAGCAGTACTCTCTGAGCTCAAATGCCCTTCTGATTTCATTTGTAATTTGATTAACTTGTTCAATTGTACCATGTTTTTCTCGGAAGCCAGATTGCGTTCATGGAGAAAGGGAGATATCTTTGATAGGAGTACTTTTT
>NW_023479972.1:0-2270 GCF_013731165.1 Rhagoletis pomonella | reverse complement strand
TTTTTTTTGGCGCCCATATTGCAATATTAATTTTTTCTTATCAATTTACTTAAACTCCAATTTTCAAACAGGTGGCAACTCTCTAATTTTTTTTTCTTCCTAAATTTTAAGTTAGACCTCTAGCAATGCATCGGTGAAAACTTCAAATCCATGCATTCGTTTTCGAGTGATGTGCGAACAAACATACAGACAGACAGACAGACAGACAGACAGACAGACAGACAGACAGACAGACAAAAATTCTAAAAATGGTTGATTTGGCTTCTGGTGCTTTAAAAAAGACCCCCCACATTAATTTTTCTTTAATATCTATAATGTACAGACATCGACCTGTTACAATTTTATTATATGTATAGATAAGGATCATTTAATAAAAAAATTGGATTTTTAAAGCCCGAATCTAAAAAGATGTATCGAAAGGGTTAACGGTTGATGATTCATTTAGTTTCAACGTTAAGGATTGAGTTTTGTTTCGTTAATTTAGCTCTGAAGCGAAACGAAATTATTTTGATAAGTTATTTTTGCGCATCAACAAAACGAAATCGATTCATATAGTTTGTTGAGCATCTCTGAAGGAGCTTACTCTTTGACTTTAAATAACAAAGAAGGGACAGTGTATATCCATCCGAAAAAAAATATTGCCCGACAAGTAAACAAAATTACTGTTGATTTACTTTGGAACGAATTTCCGTCATCCCTTGTCAAGTTTGGTTTTGCAGACAAACCGGTTTCAGCATTGTGCCATCTTCAGTGTCATCACCAACACACAAAATTACTGTTCTTTACATTTTTGCTAAAAGTAAATTCCCCAAAGAGCCCCATTTGAAATTATTGAAACGAATTATGTAACATCAAAAGCAAATCACGAAAATTTGGTTAAGAATTACAGTGCAAACTTCATAAATAAAATCATAATAAAGAAAGAACAGAAAACAAAAAATGTTGTTAAAAAGGCCAGGTTCCCTTTTACGTACGTAAAAGGTCAAGTAGAAGTTGGAGCTTGTATATAGCTTAAGAAATAATAAGTTTAAAGACATTTTTATCAAAGTTGATAAATATGACATTTGACCAGTTTTGTTACACAAATACTCCCATGACCACAGGCGAAAATATTGGTTACAAGTTGTCATTTTGTTTGCCATATATACGTTTTATCGGTGCACTTGCACAACATTCGCATTCGCAAAAGCTTCGCATTGATTACTGCGAATGCTAGAGCGAATGCAAATGTTAAAATTAATGCGTAAGCGGTACCTACATACATATGTATATGCATGACGGTATGTTTCCGCGTAAATGTGTCGCTTTTCAGCCCTTTCCAGCGTCCTCTCTACATGTTGGTACAAGCATCGCGGGATTGCTAACGTGAGTGAAAAAATATATGGGGTATTCCATGAGTAAGTGAAACTTTGTGTCCAATTGTAGAGTAGCTTATTGAACATGGAATGCTTGATGAATCAATGCTCAATACCTGAAATTAACGTTTTTTCGAAAAAAAATTTAGTTATATTATTTTATTACACTGTAAATACACTCAAAACTTCAACATAAGAAAAGTAGTTGAATACGACAACATATTTTAATATAGAAGGCTCTGCAAAATCAAGTATTCACAAAGTTATTATTTTTTTGAAGGGGGGAATAAATGTCTCGATCTTTCTGCGCCCCGAAGAAGCAATATGGCATTGAAGAAAAATAGGCATTTAAATTATATAATAGGATAAAATCACTACGGTTTAGCATGTCCAACCCGTGACTAAAAAGTTTTAAACTTCGTATTGCTTAGTTACTACTTTAGGGAGTTTTCTATAATTTCATAACTAGAGTGTGTTTATACTAAGCAGCCCTATTTCATTTCTTTTATTATATTATAAGTACCTACTTAAGAGATTTTGAAACGTTTTATCGTGTCCCGCCCGTGACAATCATTTATAATTTTTTTCTAATGATGCCTAACAATAAAAAAATAAGTTTAACGTTTCAAACCTATGTTTAATGCCACAAAACTCTGAAGTACAGGTTGACTAAACACCATAATACTGTTGGTGGGCTAAGCGATGTAGTAAAAAATTTCGCGTGGCCAGCTCGAAAAGTTAAGATAAGCATTACTATCTTAGAGACGCCAGAGAATTCTATGATGAGGGTTGCTTAACAACAATTAAAAGTCAATATTAACAATTACCTGAAAAGTTCCAACCAAGAAAATCTAGAAGTTCGCGAAACTTATAAATTCAATCCAATAAATAGCCTTTAAGTGACAAAGATATACA
>NW_023479971.1:0-2270 GCF_013731165.1 Rhagoletis pomonella | reverse complement strand
TAAGTGAAGCAGGCATGTAGCCAAGCAGCAGACAACCGGCAAGTCTACCCGAAGCCAAGCGCAGTCAGTGCTTATGATTATGTTGGGGCCTCGAATTACTAATTTTAAAATCGCTGGGATGGGCGATAACGGGAAGGTCTGTAAAAATTTGCAAAAATTCGCCGCCCTCCAAAAAAAACTCGCAACTACCAAAAGATATGTATGTACATAAAAATTTTTGCAGGGTGAGAGTGTGTGTGTATTTGTTTGGGGCAATGTAGGCACTTTATGAACGCGCACGTGTCACTCACTCTATCTGTGATTAAATCAAATGGAAATGAAAATGTTAAATACAAATTGTAAAAATTAGGCAATGGTATGAATTGAGAAGGGAATCAAAAAAACATTGAGAGGCTCACAGAGTGTTTTTGTGTTGTCATTTGGTGTTTTTTAATATTTAATGTGAACTTCGATTTTAAAACGAAAATGGTGTAAAAGTTAGTTGAAAGCAAATAAATGTCAATTATGTAATGGCACTTTGCAGCATTGAGGAAAACAGGTACATATGTACATACGTTGTCTCAAAATATTTAATAAAAAATAAAGCCTAAAAACGAATATAAACTTGATGATGTTCTCATTGTGTACTTTTCAGCCGCAAAGATCAATCAACTGTTTATTTTTTAGGTTGACATATGACAATCGGTATTCAAATTATGTCAACTTTAGAGAAAATTTGTTTTCAACGTCTATTTCTACTATTATTTGTAAACTAGCCGGCTTCGTATGCGCGAGGCTTCGCCATGCGCTGATTGTGTACATATGTATGTAAGTAAGTACATATATGTACATATTTGGAGAAAGCAGGTGGTAACCATGACATCTTATGTATGTAATGCAACAAACGGTAAATGAGCTCCACATTGAATATAGTAATTTTGTTAACAGATGGCAGCCCTATTCAAAAAAATAAAACATTATTGATTTTTTAGTTTTTGTAATCCAACGAACGGTGCGGATCTTATAGTTATTTAGACAGGTGGCAGCCCTAGTAAAATTCTAAATAAAAATGGTCACTCTCCTATCGATACAGAGTATATCAGAGAAAATCTCGTTAAAATCCGTTTCGACTCGACTCGACTTTCCTTTATACTATGCATAGATGTATGCGCATTAGGGTGGTCCAAAAACAGTAAAGTCGGAATTCTAATGCTCCCACCCACTAGGATTGTTCTATATCGAAAAAAAGGATACCCCTATTTTTTTATTTTGAAAAATGCAAAGAATTGTTAGGTAGGAGGTACCTTGTCTTGTCCTCATTCACCGCTAAACAAACACTATTCGCTTCTTTTTTGAATTAAAAAAGAAAACCGGTTGGGCTTAGCCAGGGAAAAGTAAAAGTCATAAATACCAAATTCTACTTTATATATACTCACGTCCCTTCTTTTACCATGACATGCTCATGAAAGGTATAAAAATACGGGAATGGGCGCGATACCGACTAACCAGTTTAGTTGCCTTTGGCGATTAACCCATTAAAGCAAGTGCTCCTTTTTCAACTGTAATCAATTATTTAAGTGTCGTGGAATATTCAGCTGAAGGTACTTATCATTTACTAGCAGAGCACCCGACGTCGCACAGTGAGGCAAAAAATGTTGCTGTGTACAAATCAATTTGGAGAGCCCAAATGTGAACCGTTTTCAAGTTTCTCTTTTTTTAATAAGATATAATTGAATTTCGCGTCTATCCGTTGCGATTTTTTAAATAAGCTCTACTTTTTTACTTATTTATGTTGAAAAATGAAAGAAAAACGTTTTTACGTTTGAATGCTTCCAATTTTTCGGCAAATATTTGAAATTAATTTCAAATGCCTGCAAATATTAAAAAAAAAATATTCATAAACATTTTTCCATAGGATGCCATTAATTGAAAAAAATGTTTTTAATTTGTTATCTACACTGATATATACAGATATATATTTTGAAAGCCGTTTTTTCTGTTCGAAAAACTCGAGAACAGCTGTACCAATATTTTTGAACTTTTGGACATCAACTCTATGTCCTCCAAGGATGATAGTAGAGGAAACATAATTTCGCTATATCAAGGGGATGTGGCCCATACAAACTGAAGTTTTCACACAATATTTCTCTGGAAGTATTCATCGTAGAATGGCTTAAAAATTTAATTAAAAAGTGTAACTAAGATTTCTAAAATATTCCTCGCATCGCCTTTAAAAGTATTATATATATGGGACGTTCCGCGTCAAACGTGACAAAGCTCTGCCCAAAATT
>NW_023479970.1:0-2270 GCF_013731165.1 Rhagoletis pomonella | reverse complement strand
CAGTCTTTCACACAATACGCTCGATAAGACCTTGTAACCTATGCTTACAAGGCTGATCCCGCGGTAGTTGGCGCGAATGGCGGGGTCACCTTTCTTGTGGATTGGGCAGATCACATTTAAATTCCAGTCGTCGGGCATGCGTTCATCTGACCATATGCTGCACAAGAGTTGATGCATGCACCTTATCAACTTCTCGCCGCCGTACTTGAAGAGCTCAGCTGGCAGGCTGTCAGCTCCAGCGGCTTTGTTGTTTTTCAGCCGCGTTATTGCTATACGTACCTCGTCATAGTCAGGCGGTGGAACGTCGACTCCGTCATCATCGACTGCGGGCTCGGGTTCTTCTTCTCCACAATTTTTCCGTGCTGCTACCATTTAGTAGGGCGGGAACGTGTTCCCTCCATAATTTAAGTACGCTCTAGACATCAGTTACTAGGTCGCCATTATTGTTCTTACAGGAGTACGCCCCGGTCTTTAAACCTTCCGTAAGTCGCCTAACTCTCTGGTAAAATTTTCGGGCATTCTTCCTGTCGGCCAGCATTTCAAGCTCTTCGCACTCACGTATTTCGGCTTTTCTCTTCTTATTGCGGCAAATACGTCTCGCTTCCCTCTTCAGATCCCTATAGCGGTCCCACATAGCGCACGTAGGCCCGATCGCAGCGTGGCCCTGTAGGCGGCATCTTTTTTGTCTGCAGCTTCCTGACACTCCTCATCGTACCAGCTGTTTTTTCGGGCTCGCTGAAATCCGACTACTTTTTCGGCGGCGGTACTTAATGAGCGGGAAGTGTGGTTCCACTGCTCGCATATGTCGGTTTGCTGAAGAGTGCTCTCTGAGAGCAGGTGTGAGAGTCGAGTAACGAAAGCGCTGGCTGTCTGTTGTGATTGCAGCTTTTCGATGTTAAGCTTTCCTTGCATATTTTGGCGCACATTTTTTGCTGCACAGAGGCGGGTGCGTATCTTGGCTGCAACAAGATAGTGGTCCGAGTCGACGTTTGGGCCTCGGAGTGTGCGTACGTCTAAAACACTGGAAGCGAGCCTTCCGTCTATCACAACATGATCGATTTGGTATCTCGAGACAGCCACGTAGCTTGATGGATCTTTTTATGCTTGAACCTAGTACTAAATACTACCATGTTTCGGGCTCCGGCGAAGTCAATCAGCCTCAATCCGTTGTCGGACGTTTCGTCGTGGAATCTGAATTTTCCGACGGTGGTTCCAAATATCCCTTCCTTGCCCACCCTGGCATTGAAGTCGCCAGGCACCATTTTGATATCATGACGATCGTAGCGCTCATGACGGTCCAAGCGCTCATATAAGAGATCCTTGGATGCCTCATCCTTCGCTTCCGTCGGGGCATGGGCGCAGATAAGCGAGATGTTGAAGAATCTCGCTTTGACGCGGGTTGTGGCTAGACGCTCGTCCACCGTGGTAAACGACAGTACACGGCGACGGAGTCGCTCTCCCACCGCAAATCCAACTCCGAATTCGCGCTTTTTTACATGGCAGCTGTAGTAGACGTCGCAAGGCCCCAGACATTGCTTGCTTTGCCCCGTCCAACGCATTTCTTGGAAGGCGGTGATGTCAGGTGTTGTCCTTACGAGGACATCAACCAGCCGGGCAGAGGCACCTTCCCCATTAAGGGTCCGGACATTCCAGGTGCATGCCCTCAAATCGTAGTCCTTTAAACGTTTGCCGTGGTCGTCATCATAAGGGGAGGTCTCATCTCTTACGTGGCGGGTCCCAAACCCAGCGCACATAGTTTTTTAGGTCGTAAAACTCCGTTTCCTCGTTATAACCAATTAAAATTCTAAATAGTGGATTCTCGGCTCACGCTAATGCACATACATGTTGTATTTACACATGAATTTTATTGAACGTACAAATATACATAAGCGCATTGCGACAAACTGATGATTTTTTTGCGAAATCTTTAAACTCCAACATTTGTTGGCAATAAATTGTAGCTCTGCTGCTGTGGCGATTTTTTTAATGATTTTTTTCAGCCGCATTGACACTTGGAATTTTAACAGCAGCAGCAGCAGTAGCAACATATTACATACCTTGTAACCAATGGAAAACTGGCAGTAGAGAGCGACTATAACTCGTTCTAGAAATGTATCATCCATAGAAATATGAAAAAATTTAAGAATTTTAGAATGTAGGTACCCACACATGTACATATGCAGTTATGTATGTACTTGCAACATTCTTCGCTATCAAACTTCCAGTTGGCGACCTCGTCAAAATGGTTCATTCTTTATGTAGACAGAATT
>NW_023479969.1:0-2271 GCF_013731165.1 Rhagoletis pomonella | reverse complement strand
TACTGTGGCTGCTTTCGTCACTCGCGCGCACTGCCGTGCGCTGTGATTTTTATTATAATATATTTTTCGCAAATAACCATTATTGTCGTGGAACCTACCAAAATCCAATCTAGCCTACCAACTTACCAAATGGAAAAAACCCACCAGTTTGGTAGGAAAAGCCCATGTTTGGCAACACTGGCTTGGGGCCAAATCTTCGCGCTGCGGGTTTGCCATTAATTTCTTCGAGTTGCGGTTAAAAACTTTGAGATTCTTTGATTTATTGGACTAACAATAAGTTGTTTTCTTTTTAATTTTCGTGTATGATAAAAACAATAACGTATTCTGTCAACTCGTAGATTTGTTATGTACTATACATTTGAATCGCTTTTCTAGTGTCATTTAAAATATTTTAACAATCTTGTCATTGTTTAAGCTGTTATCGATTCGCAACTGCATTTTAAAGAAAAATATCTCATTTATAAACCTGCCATCCATCAATTCAATCATTAGATTATAGATACTCAGTCGATAAATCTTTTTATAGCATATAAAGAGTTCAGAGAATCGCTGAAGGTGATTGGTACAATTCTACCTATACCAGTAAGCAACGAGTTTTTAAAAGGTATTTGATGATGGCAAAAAAATTGGACCCATCCAAGAAACAAAATAAGGGTAAAACTGATATTGTCCCAATTTGGCAAGCCTACTCACAGTGCTGACAAAGTGACACATTACAACAAACCAGAGATGTTTTATGACCAAAGAAACCTACCAAAATTTTAAGCGTCCTACTATCGTACCAACGAGAAAAAAACTTACAAATTTTGGTAGGAAAAGCCCAAAACGACAACCCTGCTTTACATACATAATTGCCATGGTACAATAATTACAGGTATTGTTTTCCCAGAGAGCGCATATTCTGATCTGCCTTATTTAAAAAATATCATTGTTGCCTACACTAAAAAGTGTATTGCTAGTGAAAAGGGATATTTCCATACCCCATATACCATATATGTACACGTATTTTTTTAAACAAAACATCTTGCAGAGAACTTATTTAATTTGCAAAAGCCGGTAAAAAACATTTGCTTGTAAATAAATTCAAAATTTGTATGGCTCACATCATTTCAAACGTTTTTTCTTTTGGAAAATTATAAACATTAAATTGAGCGAAAACAAAAAGCAAAGCCAAATAAAAGAAAAGAATCAACATTGAACTGTGTAAAAATGAAAATAAGGGAGCACGAATTTCGATGAAAAGCAAAGCTCTCTGGGAAGACAATACCTGTAATTATTGTACCATGCATAATTGCTTACATTATTTCTCCATGAACTGTACATACATATTTGTTTTTTATACCCGAGCGCACTTGTGCACAAGGGTATTTTATAACTTTGTTCACAGAACGGTTGTTTGTAACAGGAATAACGAATGATCAGAATTAAAAGAGAAATCGATTAAGCGGTGACTGTCTGTCCGTCCGTCTGTCTGTGCGTCCGCCTGTGCACACTATAACTCGAGTAAAAATTGAGATATCTTAACGAAACTTGGTAAGTGCACTTCTTTCGGGCGTAGAACGGATGGCATTGAAAATGGGCAAAATCGGACAATAACCTCGCCTACCTCCCATATAATGGTAATTTTCAGAAATACGAAAACTGTGATGTTTTAGTAACTACTCAAGATTATTCACTCAAAATTTATATTTACAATAAGTTTTAGACGAAAAATAAGAATATTACAAATTTTTGGAAAATGGGCGTAGCTACGCCCAGTTACATGTGTGTGTAATATATATACTTATTTAAAATATAAATCATGTAAATACGCAAACAAAAATTTCCCTCTCCACTTTCTCGTTAACAATTCAAAATAGAGCAGTTGTTTCACTTAACAACACTTCTCTTCAGGTCGCGTATTTGTTAATCGACCTGGCTGAACTCGTATAAATAGCCGAGTTTGTGTTGTTGCTTTGCGTGTAGTTCGTCATTTAAGCGATTGTTCTTTTTTAGCTCGGTTGCAAAAGAATGGACCTATTGTATGCGTCTTCCCAGGTAGGTTAAGTGCGGGTGATAAACCCATGTAGCATAGTTAAATGCTGTGTACATACCTGCAATTAAAATGGGGAAAAATGTTACAATTTCGGCATTTGACTGGAAAAAACTCTAAAATACACACAAATTGTGGTTTCCAAGACATGTACTAAGTGATTAGCACAGCTGCATCCTTCAACTTGTCAACTCGCGAGAAATTCGCCGATTTGCAGGAAATTTCGATTTAAATGGGGA
>NW_023479968.1:0-2271 GCF_013731165.1 Rhagoletis pomonella | reverse complement strand
TATGCAACTCGCAGGTAAAACAAGCGAATCCGAATCCGACTCCGAAACAACAATCAAACCAACACAGAAAATCAGAATACTGCCGAGAAATACACCCAAAAGACTACGATCACAGCTGAAAATATCCACCACAAGTAGCATACCAAAATCAATCAACAAAATCCAATACAACAACAACAAAGACTACTTCGACCCATTCGATATTTAACATTTTTTCACCTAAGTATACGGTTACTATTATCATAAGCACATACCTAAAACACTATTATATTAAACTCATACACTCACAAATAACTCATACCCCGCAAACATATTCTGAGCGTTCAGAATATATGAGTCCGGAAGGAGTCCTAGGTAGGTAAAAAATATGAGTTTCAAAAACAAAAAATTTTTTACTCTTATATGCATCTTTTAGGATTCTTTAGGAGCCAGCATCTTGTGCCAATATAAAAACAATAAAGATTTGAAATTTATATCTAAACTTGTTTATACAGAAATTGAAAATAATTAGAAAACAAAAAAATTATCAAAATTTAGCTGCAGCTGCTGCTAATGAATGCATGCTGGAATGTGTACGTAAGAATGTATATATGTTATCTGAAAGGAATTTTTGCTGAATGCCTTTGCAAATATAGTGCGTTCAATAAGACTCAAAGAACAACCTAAAATAAGAGTCCGAATGTACATAGTAATTTATGAGGCCGATAAGAGCCCCAAAAAGAGTCTGATATGATTCATATATGAGGCCAAAAATGTGCCGTATATGAGGCCAATAAGAGTCCAATATGACTCATACTGAGGCTCATTTTATGTATGAATTTAAGCTCATATAAGTCGACCTTCGGAGGAAGGGAAACACCCTCATATCGGACTCTTAAATGAGCTCATTATGAGCGTAATGGCTCCGAAATAGGACTCCTTAAAGACTCATTTATGACTCCAAATGTTTGCTGGGTAAGTACTTAATTTCTCCTTTTCATTACGATATAATATGTCACTCAAAATAATTCAATGGAATATCAAAGGATATGTAAATAATTATAACGACCTTCTTCTCATAATCAAAAAATACTCCCCACAGATATTAACATTACAAGAAACACACCTCTACAACGTTAAATCCTTCCCCACACCAGTAAACTATCACATAGTATTCAACAACCCAACAAATAGATTCGGAGGTACAGCCATTTTAATTCACCGATTTTTACAATTCTCAAACCTCAACATTAACTCCAACCAATTCGACGTCTCAGCAGTAGAAATAGAATCTATAAAGAAAATAACAATATTCTCAGTATACATCTCACCAAACAAACCATTTTCCCTAAACGACCTTAACATCTTACACAGTTCCCAATATGCTAATACACTCATCACAGGTGACTTCAACAGCTGGCACCAGAAATGGAGCTCCTCGCAAAATAACCGAAGAGGAAACATTTTGTTAAAATTCTTAGACCAATCCAACCTAATCTTACTGAACGACAACTCTCCCATACATTTCACAACCCACAATACTTTCTCACACATAGACCTTACCCTTTGCTCACCTGATTTAGCAGCCAACAGCTCCTAGAAAACACTAGACGACTTATACGGAAGGGACCACTTCCCCATCCATATAACCTTTTTCTCACTAGCGCTAACAAAGAACCCAAAAAAAACCCCAATTCAGAACTAAACTTGCTGACTGGAAAGCATACCACTTATCCACACTTCAAATTACTAACGAAATCGCAACTAGCACCAACACTAACAAAGAAGCAGCAAATTTGAATAAAATTCTGTTGCAAAGTGCTCACAGAGCCATCCCTCAAACGGCACCCAACCCACAGAAACGCAATGTACCCTGGTGGAGTAAACTCCTAACAGAACTAAAAAATTCAAAAAAAAGCGCTTGGCGAAATCTCAAAAATAACATTAACCAGACAAAAGTAATTAACTTTAAAAAAGCAAATGCTTTATTTCGTCGAGAACTTAGAAAAAGCAAAAGGCAAGCCACAACCACATTTACAACCGAAATTCAACCGTCTACTCCCATATCCACGATCTGGTCAAACATCAGGACACTCTGTGGGCTTACAAATTCCACATCAATACACAGCATACAAAATACACTTACAGGATTATACACTACATCAAAACTTGATATAGCCAACACCATTGTGTACAAATACAAGTGAGATATCTTAGCAATAGACGTCATCCTGGGCCACAGCTGCGATCATCTGTTTTTTAGAGTTGCTTATTTTGGTCTAAACTGCTCTT